>NW_020172316.1:4509737-4616458 GCF_003031525.2 Neophocaena asiaeorientalis asiaeorientalis
TACAAGATATCTTGCACCCCTGAAGAGTAGGTGTTATTATTATCTCTGCTTCATGAATAAGGAAACTGAAGAAGTTAGGGAGCCACTTTTAAATGGTACAGCTAGGAACTGAGCCCTGGACCGGTCTATGGTCTTAATCATGAAGTTATACTGCCTCCCAGTGAAGTAGCTAGCCATCTCCTGAGCATGTTTCTCTTCTGAAAACAGTATATTTTCATCTTTTCTTTCTTCACCATTGATACCCCTTTGATATGAGGTGGAAGCTCCACACCCTAGAGCATGTATGTAATGACTCCTAATCCTGTCTTAACAGACTTAGTCACAGAGCCCTAGAGGGCTACCAGCTTAGCAAAATGGCTTCTGAGACTCAACACTGCCAGCCTTAGTTGGGGGGAAGGGGAGGGAGTAAAGGCCAAATGGGTAGTGCTTAGGGACATAAAGCATCCTATCACCGTGGAAAACCAACCAATAACTAAGCATTTGTCTCCTAAAATTCTATTCACAGTCTGAATGAGTAAGGCGGTAAATAGCACATCAGATACTAAAGCAACCCTGAAAGGCTGTACGAAGATCCTTGAAACATAAAATCTCTTTTGAGCTATTATGTCTTCTAACTGTAAAGTATAAGAAGGCATGCTCTGATTCTTTTGTTTAAAATAAAAGAATTAATAATGCCATAGAAAACAATAGTTTCTCTTCTACTGTTGTTTTACGTTTTGTTATTGTTGCTGCTATTCATTTGGCATGGAACATCATCAAAAAAGACATAGAAGAACAGACCACTAAAATTGGATCGGTCCTTTGTATCCGTCAGAATATTGTAGGCTAGATACAGAAAAAATAGAAAAAAGAAGAAGAAGAAAAAGGAAAAGATCTGCAAATCTCAGAAGCCCCAGGTAGTTGGTGATAAGAACTGCTGATGAAAACAATCAGGCACTACACGTTAGTCAACAATTTTTAAAAATGAACTCGCACCTAGTAACAGTCAAGTCTAAACCTCCTTTGGCCTCATATGCAGATAGAGTTAAACCAGAGAAAATGCTTACGTTCCATGAAGCTCTCAGATAGCGACTTAAAAATGCCTGCTGACAGCAGCCTGGTTTAACTCCAAGAGACTAACCATTTCTGGCAACTGGATTCCAAAAGGGAGAAGGACATGAGAAGGAGGTCCTTCAGAATAGATTATGGCGGATATCCTTGCCCAGGAAAAGGAAGGCCACTGCCTCATTGTTTGTGGGCATGTGGAGAGCACAGCATCAACAACATCCCGAGTATGCGGGGACTGCTTTACAAGGATTTGAGAAACAAAAATAGAGGAAAAAGAATTCTAAAGCCTGACTAAAGCTTGAATGGCAAAAGTAGACAAATACATAAGTTGTGAGCTGTTTCCTGCCACCTTCTACATATACTGTAATATAAATGGTACAAGAACAGTACTTTCCCTCATAATACTTTGATCAACAATGCTTTCTTTTCTCTAATTCTTTGTATGATATCTTATCACAATGCGTAGTATCCAAATATTTCAAAATATCCAGGTGCCTGAAGGAAGTTTTCATTCCATAATCTACTGTATATAAAATCATAAAATTCCTTCCAGGATCAAATATAAACAAACATAATTGCTACTTTAATGGCTATATCCAATGCAATTACTACACTGCCATAATTTTTAAAATTATTTTTGTTCTGGGCTTCCCTGGTGGCGCAGTGGTTGAGAGTCTGCCTGCCGATGCAGGGGACACGGGTTCGTGCCCCGGTCCGGGAAGATCCCACATGCCGCGGAGAGGCTGGGCCCGTGAGCCATGGCCGCTGAGCCTGCGCGTCCAGAGCCTGCGCTCCGCAACGGGAGAGGCCACAACAGTGAGAGGCCCGCGTATCGCAAAAAAAAAAAAAAAATTATTTTTGTTCCTTTTATACTTTTAAATGTGGTGCATTTCAGAGACAGCTAGAAGTCATTTTTAGCTAGTTAGCTGTTCTGGGCAGATATAATGGCCCTGATGTTCAAGGTCTTGTAGCTGATATGAGTATATTTGTATTCAACATTAAGACCATTACTATCTGGCTGAATTACTCCTTCCTACTTTCAAGATGCCACAATACAGGCGTGCTTGTCTATTCCTCTTAAAGGCACAGGGGTAGAGCCAGGTTGGGATGATGGTATGAAGATGGAGGGAGCAGACAGAGTTGAATTCTCTGTATCTCTGTAAACTTCTAAAAGGTTTTCAACCTCTGGGGCCAGTTACTAGGGATCAACGCCATTATTAGAAACTACCACTGACAGCATAGAGTTTTACCTGTAGTCCTTTGTTTATACTTCATTTGTTCAAAGTATCATTTTCCTAGGATTGTTTTCTTATATCCTTTTAGAAGTTCTGATTATTTCCAACCCAAGAGAAAACTTATTCAGGGAGTGGTGGTGAACAGTACCCTTTTGTGATTCCATATTGCTTCAGTTAGAGTTTTTCACTAATGACAGCAACAAGGGAATTTTATGGAAGGATGTGGAGGAGCTCATGGAATTTGAGAGGTAACTAGTCAACCAGGTTTGAAACAAGCAGGTCCTGGTCCAGCTGCCACAAAAGGACATTTCTTCTGTGCCTGCAACACTGACCAAAATTCACAGTCCCAGGAGAGAGAGTTTTTTTTTTTTTTTTTTTTTTTTTTTTGCGGTACGCGGGCCTCTCACTGTTGTGGCCTCTCCCGTTGCGGAGCACAGGCTCCGGACGCGCAGGCTCAGCGGCCATGGCTCACGGGCCCAGCCGCTCCACGGCATGTGGGATCTTCCCGGACCGGGGCACGAACCCACGTCCCCTGCATCGGCAGGCGGACTCCCAACCACTGCACCACCAGGGAAGCCCGAGAGAGTTTAATTAACCAAATTCAGTTCGAGGCCTAATGGAATCAAGTGAAAGGAACAGAGGGGAAGGACTGCACTCAATGGGGAAATGACAATTCCCCAAAGGAAAGAATGATAAGAATAGAGAATGGATGCTCGCTGGCCAAGAAGCAATAAATGTCCACCTCCCTATTTTTGCTTTTGTGCGATAGATGACGAGACTTGCTGACTGTCAGCAGGAATACACCACTGAAGAAAAAAAGATGTATTGAAAGACTGAAGCTGAAAAACGTGGATATCCTCATGCTAAAAACAAATAAAAGAAAATAAACTATCGTAACTAAAAACAAAACCAAACCAAAGCCTGCCTCTGAGTTGGAGTTAGGCTGTTAAATGGCAGTATCATGAACATTCTTTTCACCATTGTTTTTACCATGAGATTCTGGAACAAAACTTGGCAAGGGATGCCAGGTGGTTCTAAAGGTGCTATCAGTCTGCTTGTCCAGTAGGGCTACCGTCTTTTGCCGTTTCATCCACTGTTACTTATTTACTTCTATCTCCAAGGCATGAGGATATAGTTTGGGAGCTTCGGTAGACTTCAGTTAAGTGAGAGATTGACAAGACTGCATCTGGAAGACCTCTTTTAGCTGCAAGTTGGTGCAGTTGGGGCATGGAGTAATTCCTAAGGGATTCTTGATTTCAAACTGAGATGTGACCAGAGAAGGTAGAAGCACAAGTAAATCAAATAATTAGGGAAAACATACCATAGAATCATAAAATGTTATGGTCATCACAGACTCACACTGATTTGGAATGCCAAACACTTCGCTTATAAACTCACCTGATCTCACCCTGTACTCAGGGTACACATCACCCAACACTCAAGACACTCTGCTACTGGTCAGCTGCAGAGAAAATTACCTTTTGGCTTTGTCTCTTCCAAACCCATCTACTATAACACTGTTCTCATTATCTTTCGAAAATTTCAAACTGGATCCCTAAGGCTCCTAACAGTCTTGCTCCAAAAACATTTATTCCCCAACCCATACTCTCTTCTTCAAGCCACAGTGACCTTCTTATTTTCTCAAGCACATCACCATCTTTCACTACTTCATGACTTTATATATGTGGTTTCCCTTTTCTCAAATACACTGACCTTCTACCACACTGAAGAACTTCCTTCTATCCTTCAAAACATTTCATCCCTTTTTTATCTTTGACACCTTCCTGAAATCCACCAAAATGAGTAATTCTTACCTTCTGTATTCCCGTAACACTTTGCATTTCTCTCTTTTGTAAGATAACTTTCATTGGCTTTTAGTGTTTATACGCCTAGGTCCCTCAGGCTTCATGCCACCTGAAGGTAGACATACATCTTATTCTTTTTTTGATTTGTCCTAACTTAAGAACAGTATGGCCCATTGAAGATGCTCAACAAATGATTACTGATTGGCTAAGTGAACGCCAGCTGAATTTCAGGGTCTCCTGCCATAATCCCTGAGAAAGGAGGCATCTTTTGACTCAATGTTATATCTTCCTTGCTACTAAAAGGTGTGCGTTTTGAGATTTGTGTGTATAGTGTATGGCTTAACTTCACTTGAGATATTAAAATGAAATTTCTAGTTTTCCTTGTTTCACCTTGCTTTAGCCTGATTTGTGTATTGGTCTTTATAAATGTAAATTAAAGTCTTATGCTATTTAGGGAAGCTGAGATTAATCAAAACCCCTGTGCTTTAAAAAGAATATCCATATTTATTATTTGAATTATATATAATTCTGTTTATTTAACAACATTTTTCTGGATACAGTTTTGAATCTCATTGACTAGATGTCCATTTTCAACCCCGTCTCATCATATAGTATTCACAGGAGTGTTTTGTTTAAAAATGCACAAAGGTATCTTATTAAATAATGTCACAAACATGAAGTTCATTATTATGCAAATGCCATCCTTGGAACAGATTTGTTAATTGCAACTCATTTGCATAATTAATGAACTCCCAAATGAATTATGCCTTTGCAGATTTGTGCAGCATTGTTTTAAAATAAATTATAAAATACATGTCAAAGGAAGAGTGCTTTCTGGGTTCCCACAGCATTGTTTGAAAATTAATTACCAAATGCTTGTCAAATTAAAATGAGTTTGTAGTTTTTACAATGTTATTTTAAAAGTAATCACAAAATAAAATGTCACTGCATTAAAGTAAACAACTTATTATCTTCTCCAAAAAGAACCACAGAAAATAGCATTTTAACTTCAATTATATTGTTTGGTATAGTGATTCTAGTGTTTTATTCATTTCATCTTTACACTGTGACTTAAAGTTGGTAGTTGTTAGCATGTTAACGTTTTGGTAAATTGAGATTTAATTTAATTTTATTATGTAGCTTATTTTATACGGTTGATGATTAATGCATTGCGTATGAACCCAGTATGGGTTTATTCATGATAAATTGGACTTAAAGAACATTTAAGGCCACTTAAATCTGTTTTATAAACAGTGTTCTTAAGGTTTATTTTATGGGAATTTTGACAGCTGTCAGTAATAATGATTAAAAGCATATAGCTTGGATGTTTTCCTACCTATTCAACAAATAGGGTGGTATCATTCCTTTCCTTGGTGCAGTAAAGGCTTTGGGCTTCCCACACTACTTTCTTCACTCTATGGGAATTCTCTGTTCTTGTACAGAGACCATAGCTACTCCCAGTCCTGGACTCTCCAGTCCACAGGCAACCTCCATCCACCAGGAAATTAGATGGGAAACACCAGTACATCTGAACAATGATTTGGCCAAAATGCCTTCTGAAACAATAGATTTGGTAAAGAGCTTTTAGGAATTAAGGTCGCCAAACAAATAGCTTTTCAAAACACTAAAATACAACTATAATAATCCTTGCCTAGAGGTATGAGAACATCTAACAATAAAACACTCACTCACTTAAGTTTGTTTTAATAACAGTATCTCTTCTTTGCTCATCTCTCCTTCTCCCGATCCTCCAAACCAAACCTGTGGTTTATATTCCATTTTGTCACTTCTTGACCATAGAATGTAGATCCATGGGGAAAGGCCTTTGCTTGACATGACCGCAACTATGCAAGTTGATACCAACGAGACAATAATTCTTAAGTGAAAAGATAAAACATTTTGCTTCTGTTTTTTATTCTATATATAGCTGCCCTTCTAAACCCCACGAGCTACTCTATGTTGCCCTTTCTATAAACCGATAAACATAGCAACCCTTTTTAAGAGACAATATTCCTTCTACTTCATACCTGGTGTGTGAATAAGAACTCAAGCGGCTCATGCAGATATATGAATTTGACTTCTTGCCATTTCCTCTTCAATTCTGGCACAGATATTACTCAAACACTTAAAACATTTTTTTTCCGATCAAATCAAATGTAACTACTATTGTCTAAGCTGTGATGCACATTTCTTTGTTTAAATACCTTGGGATGCTTTAACTTGACATCCTTTTCTAAAATTCTTTATCACTATGCTCATAACTACAAGACAATAAAACGTCCAATGGAGACAAACTATCTCATGACTAAAATTTTTAGTGGGCTAATAACCACATGCTGAAATCATAAGTTAATTTGTATAGATGCAGTCTCTTTCATTACGATCATCCTTTACTGTGAGAGAGCTCCCACTGCATTAAAGCAGACGTGCTCTAAGTGAAAGAATTTTATCTACAGTTTTTTAATGAACTGTAGTCTGCAAAGCAGTTGCAGACATGCCAGTCTTTGGAAAAATTTTCATTTTGATGAGAACAAAAGGAAACAAAGACAATTTTTGTTGATTGAATGTCAACCCTTTGGGAAGCTTTGTAAGGATTACAGTCTACTCGTGATATAAACTTCATGGCTGCTCTTTTTTTAGACTGGATTCATTTTGTTATACGAATTTCAGAAACATGGGTAAGATTGCTATCCTATGACTTATCAGAATCCAAATTTTCTTTATTAAAACTATGGCTTTTTAACTGAGGTTTGATGTCAAATTATACAGAATGTCATGTATATTGAGAGGAAAATAGAGGGTATTTTTTTTTAAGTTCTCTTGGAGGCCCTTTCACGTCCTTAAAAATGGGACTCTATTGTTTTCTTCGGAGGCTTTGCCAAGCTGCTTGTTGTCCGGATCAACGTCAGAACCATAAAACCCAAATATATGTACCCTTTATTTCTAAGAGTTTTACCAAAGAGAAATTGGTTTAATGTTACTTTGTAAACCAAAGCCATTCCTGAGGCTGCAATGTCTAGAATGTTAGCTTCCTATGATTTCTGTTCTACTTATCTAAAATCTATTCCTGTCTTATCCCTATTCTGATGATATTTCTAGGCATTAAGTATATGCTATTCCAAATTTATAAGTTGAATATATACTCAAGCTACAAGTCAGAAAAACTTCCATTTCTCCCCAAACAAGTGCCAGGTTATTTTTGTATTATCACTAGGCCTATATAGAACATTTTCTTCAGAAACAGTTCTGGAAAAGGAAATATCTTATTTCTAATAACAGGAAAAAAAAATCTCTCATATTAGACTTTTAGATAACATTGTATATACATAAGCATGGACATACCATTGCACTTTATTGTGCTTCACTTTACCGTGCTTCACAGATAGTGTGTTTTTTTACAAGTTGAAGGTTTGAGGCAACCCTGCATCAAGCAAATCTATCAGTGCCATTTTTCCAATAGCATTTACTCACTTCATGTCTCTGTGTCACATTTTGATAATTCTCACAATATTTCAAACATCTTCATTATTATTATATTTATTATGGTAATCTGTGATCAGGGATCTTTGATGTTACTGTTGTCATTTTAGTGGGGGTGCCATAAACCATGCCTACATGAGCCAGCTTCATTGATAAATGTTGTTTGTGTTCTGACCGCTCCACCGACCGACCGTTCCCCATCTCTCCCCCTGTCCTCAGGCCTCCCTATTCCCTGAGACACAGCAGTAATGAAATTAGGCCTATTAAGAACCCCCAAACAGCCTCTAATCGTTCAAGTGAAAGGAAGAGTCAACTGATGCGGCAAACTTCATTGCTGCCTTATCTTAAGAGATTACCACAGTCACCCCAACCTTCAGCAACTACATCCCTGATCAGTCCTCAGCCATCAGCATAAAGGCAAGACCCTCTGGCAGCTAAGAGATTACAACTCGCTGAAGGCTCAGATGACAGTAAGCATGTTTTAGCAATGCAATAGTTTTTAAAGGTATGTACATCATTATTTTGGTTATAATGCTATCGCACACTTAACAGACGATAGTATAGTGTAAACATAACTTTTTTTATGTACTAGGAAACCAGAAAATTCACGCGACTCACTTTATTGCGGTATTTGTTTTATTGCGGTGATCTGCAACCGAACCCAGAATATCTTTGAGGTACGCCTATAACTAAAAACTTCAGTCTTTATGATGGAGGGAAATTTCTAAAAATTGCTCAATATTATATGGGTGAAATCACTGAATTTTATCTTTAATTTTTCCATTAGGTGTTTAGGTTGTGTAGATACATAGCCAGAGTGAATAATAGGCATTCTATGGCTTTGAGAGTAACACAGAATCTCATCTTGTTTATTGTCTTATTCATGTGAGTACCTACTGTACTTTCTAAACCTTGTGACTGAATGATTCGTAGACTTACTGCATATTCAGGCATATAATATGAGATCTTTCTTCTCTAGCGTTCAAGTTGAAATTCATTGTTGATCTATGTCGACTGTGGCATGACAGAACACTATTTTGCAGTTATTTTTAATTAGACTTAAAATATTAATCCATTTGCGTTTCTGTATGGAAAGTACTTGGAGGAGGTGGGAACTTAGTGAGACATACAGTAACAGCATTTTAATTAATTTTATAGAGAAGTCACTTTAACTTGAAGGGCAGAGAAGGTCTGTCTCTAACGTCCCCCTTTGTGATCTAGAGGAGAGAATTCACAAGGGCTACAACTCGCAGAGAAAACTGAAATCCCTTTATGGTCTGGCTCCTCTTCCTAACCGCAAATGGATAAAGGGTTTGTTTTCTCCTGGGTTTGAAAAGCAAGTCAACTTGTGACTCTCCTTTGGATCACGGACTTCTGCTAGTAGGGCTACCACTCTGTACAGAGTTTTGGTGAAGAGAATGTAAAGCAGTTAAAGAAATTATATCGGTAGTTGTTCCCCTGTCATTCAATTTCAGGTTTCCTTCTGAAGAGAGGTCTCTTAAAGAATTTGTCAAGGATTCTCTGCTAAGATTATTAGATGGCTAATATTAAGCAAAAAGAGTGACTTTTACCTCAATGGCATTTTAGAAATTGATTAGTTAGAATCCTATTTTGTCAGTATTGTTGCCTTCTTAAATCACCAAGGAGCATCGAGAACTACTAATTTGACTGTGTATAAACTATGAAGATGGGACTTATGAATTTGGCAGTGAAGTTGATCCATATAATCTGAGCCTTAAAGGCTCTTTTAGCTTCTTCAATTTGGTTCTGTCAACTAAAATGGCAGGGAGTAGAAGAAGCAGATGCCAGATCATTTCTCCCTTAGAGAAACAGATGACTTGCCCCAAATCTACACACTTGTACTTGAACCTTTCTTGATTGGTGGTCTCACAATTTCAAAATGGTTCATTGTCAAGTTGTGACTATCTCAGAGACAACTTAGATGGTTCTCTAGTCCCTTATACTTTATGAATCTTAATGCATTCCATTCAGTTCAACTGCAGTTCATCAACAGTGGAGCCCCTACACTGGGCCAGGTACTGTGCCAAGCACTGAGGTACCCATATGAATAACACATAGTTGCTGTCCTCAAGGAGCCAACAGTCTGTGAGGGAGACAGACAACTGAAATGGGCAATTATCGTTTGATACAGAAAGTTCATTAGTGGCATTGTGTGGAAAGCCTGCTAGCACAGCCTGAAGAGAAGCGGATCAGAGAAGAGAATGCTTCCAATTGTTCCAGAATCATTGGCACGTCCCCTGCTTAATCCTTAGAAGTCATCTGACCCATCTGATCCTATACGAAAGGGTAATAGCGGAAAGCTGATGTAGAATTGGTGATTGCCCTGTACAATAGCCCAGCACCTTGCATCACAGGTAAATACGGAAACAGAATTATAGACTGTTACACTGTTCATTAAAGACAAACTCAGCCAAAATTCTCCACTAATCAGACTCTTAGGTGATCCTATGTGCTCTATACTTAGAGAGCCTCAAATAATTCTGAATGGCAGTTTTATGGAGATTTCCTACAGATTACATCACTGACTTTTTGCTGTTTGATCGTCATTTCTACTGCTCCCCTCATTAAATGCCAAAATTTTTTCTCCTTTCGCAAAATCAAGTCAGTGCAGAGTTATATATACTATTAGCTTTCAACTGAATGTCCATGAGCAGGAAAACATAAAAGCCATGTCATAAAGCAATGAAGAGCTAAAATCTTTCTCCTTTAGTTCTTAAGAGTAAATACTAAGTGCTTTACAAAATAACTCTGTTTGGTAATTATAATTATGCCCATTTTAGAGAGGAAGAATCTGGTCTCAGAAGGGTAAACCTTGACCAAAGTCATCAGCAGGTCATACAACAGTGCTCTAGTTCTTTATCTATGCGTTTAACTACTGTGCTATGTAAGTTATACAAAATAGCCATACCAAACTTGTAAAACTACTATGTTAGTATATGCTTCCCAGAGTCCTTCTTAGCCTTATCATTTTTTAGGATTTAAATAATAGTAGAATGACATGTCAAAATACTAAAGAAACTGAAATCCCTATAGTAACACAGTGTGACCTGACATATACCTCTGACAGAACTTCACCGAAGGTGCTAGCTATCAATTGTCACTCACTTGTATCCTCAGTGTGGAACAATAGCAATAAAATTGAAATCTCCAGCATTGGCACACTTTCCAGTGATTAGGCAACATCTCTCCGTATGATTTTCTTTGTGAGCCCAAGCCATGGCCCCAAAGGACAGCATGAGTGTTGATTCATTCATGTATTCAGCAAATACCAGAGTTGGCCAAAAAGTTCATTTGGGTTTTTCCATAAGATGTTACAGAAAAACCCGAACGAACTTTTGCCAACCCAACACTCATTCAGTAACTACTGGGCATGTGATTGTACCAATGAACAGACGGTCTGCCTTCATGAGCCTACAGTCTAGTAGAGAAGACAGATATGAATAACAAGTATATAAACAACAGTGTTTCAATGGCAAAGTACATACAACTGTGGTTGGTCTGAGCTTCTCTGGAAAAGTAACATAAAAGTAGAGATTTCAGGAATGAGTGGGAGTTAGGTAGTTGAAGATGGGAATAGGAAAAGGTAGAAACTCTGTTGAGAAAACTGGACTTTTGAAGACTCCAAGGAGAGAAAAATGATGATATAACTAGATGTAACTTAGTCTAGAATAAGTCTGGGATGGCTGGAACTAAGACATCCAACTAAGAAAGATCAGAGAGAGAAAAAATAATAATGATAATAGCTGATATTCATCTGGAACTATTATGCATTATTTTTAGCATATTACAATGTACAATCTCATATAATATGCATAAAAACCCTAAGAGGGAGATATTATTATTATTATCCCAATTTTACAGATGCAATAACTTGGTCATGGTTACACAGTAGGTAAGGGAGTAAGTGGTAGAACTCTGAAGCTCAGGGTTTTGATTCCAGAGCTCACACCCTTAACCAGTAATCTCTGTCACCTTTGGACTATGATGAACCTTTTAGGGCATAAGAATTTTAGTCTTTATCTTATAGGCCGGGATTCTCAATGTATGCTCCCTATCCCAGACCCAGCAATCTGTGGTTCCACAAGCCATCCAGGTGATTCTAATGATCAGTAAAGTTTGAGAACCTCTGATATGGGCAGTGAGAACTCCTGCAACATTTTTAAGCAGAGAAATGACTTAGATGATGTTCCCTGAGAGCTGATCATTCTTATCCACATAACCAAAGGGGAAATCAAACGGTTGGGTCTAATAGTACTCTCTTCAGAGGGAAGGAAGACTCAAGCTTTCTCATTTTCCTCTCTGCACCTGCAAAGTCACATGTCTACTCCCCCTTATTCACAGAGAATGAAGTTAAAAACAAATGCTACTAAAAGTGGCAAGACTAATGGAGCCTTCTATTAGGGAACCTTAACCTGACTGCTGAATTGAGAAAGATAAAAATATCCTTTGTGATCTTACTGCAAGAAAAATGTCACTCATCAGATAGATGTGACTTAGATAAATTTTAATCTATTAGAATTGCTTAGTTTTATGAGCAAAAGGAGTGCACATATAACAGTTATAGATATTTCTCATTCCATTTGACCACTTTTTTCACAAGTAATAGCTGCAGTAATAATAATTATATATTTTTCCAAAATACATTTCATAGTATTATGAGTTACATAAAATTTTCACTCCTCTAGAAAGGGGTCAAATCATAATATGAATAAAAAATCCAATATACTAACAGAGGGGGGAAGGAAGGAGGGACCTTGCAAGAGAAGGACTCCAATAGCAAAAAGAGAAACACAGATCAATGTTCTAAGCTCTGCCTTCATGTGACTAAACACCACTGCATTTGCCTACAAGTACTCAAACCACTATAACTTAACCAATACCTTCATGTTTAGGTGAATTATCATATGCTTACTAATGATAAGTGAACGGAGATAAATTTATCCATCTTAATTCAAGGAGACTATATTGGAAATTATCACATGATTAAGGAAAATTCCGAATGAGGAGGCAGGTTATGTATTCAGGACAACCAGAGAAAAATCACTTGGCTTTGGGGAAAGAACACAATTGATCTCCATCATTAATGACAGCCTCTCCAAGTAGAGGCCACTCTGACCCGGCACATGGCTCCCAAGGAGGAAGCATGCCAAAGAAGAAGTGAAATGAGGATCACAGAGAACATGCCTACAGAAGCAGTCCAGATAACCTGCCTGCTGCTGCACAGGCAGGCTGGGAGGGCACGTAGCTTCCTCCTTCTCACAGCTAGGAAATCAACTGGTAGGAGCTGCTGCCAAAAGAGTCAACCTTTAACTCAAGAGTTATTAGAGGGCTTCCCTGGTGGCGCAGTGGTTGAGAGTCCGCCTGCCGATGCAGGGGACACGGGTTCGTGCCCCAGTCCGGGAAGATTCCACATGCCGCGGAGCAGCTGGGCCCGTGAGCCATGGCCGCTGAGCCTGCGCGTCCGGAGCCTGTGCTCCACAACGGGAGAGGCCACAACAGTGAGAGGCCCGCATACACCGCCCCCCACCAAAAAAAAGTTATTAGAAATAAACTTTCAACAAATATTTATTGAGTACCTACTATATGCCAAAGAATGTTCTAGATGATTAGGATAACTCAGGAACAAAACAGAAGCAACAGATGGGAAGCACTGTTCTGGGCCTGACACTAACTACTACATATATTGATGGAATAAATATCAAATGACAATAAGCGCTAAAATGTGTAAAATGTGGATCCCTATTCTGGAGGAGTTTACCATCTTGAATGAGTGGGGGCTGAGAAACATAAAAATGGTGACCTACCATGTGAGGTAGCACTCAACATGTAACAGAATGCCTGACACAGTGATTCAAACAGTTGGATGTTGAATACATGGGTTTGTGTCACAGAAGAGACCACTTTGAACTTGGGGTTCATGGAAAGTTTCATAAGGAGCTAAGTCTTCAGTGGGCATCACCACCAAGTTGAGAAAAGCAGAGAAGGGGATTTGGGAAAGAAAGGGAAGGATGGACGCTCTCTGTATAAAATCTTTTCTTGAAAATCATGTACTATCTACATTTATCAATCGAGAATCTGTTGTGTGCTGGGTGTTTTAATACACCCTATGGAGTGTACAGTCAAAGAGAAATTTCACCTCAAAAGTTTATGGACTAGTAGGAAAGTTTTAAAAACTTGCATGTCACTAAAATACAAAGTAGAACATTTTAAGAGTCATAAATAAGAGAGGTGCTGATAAAGCTCTAAAGGAGAGAGACATTCTTACAGCTGGTTATCAGAGGAGGCCTCACAGAACAGCTGACATTCAATGGGGCCTTCAAGACATGAATACATGAATGAAAAAGTAACTTAACAGCAGAATCAGAAAGAAGCCTGATGAACAAGTGGGAGCGTCCTTTCAAAGGTTATTGCAATAGTCAAGGTAGGGTAGTCTAGGTAAAGATCCCAATATTGATTGACTTTAAAATTATACTTGGCCACATCTGCTTTCTTGTTCTTCTACCATCTCCTATAAATTATTTTGTTATCATGTTTGAATCACCAAATCATGATACAACATGAAATTTTCTTTATTATTTAACATTTAGCATTCATATCCTATTAGGAGTTTTCTTATTTTAATTTTTGAATCTTTTGATATATTTGAGCCCACCTTCTATCACCAGACTTGATTATTGGTTTCACTAGTGTTTAATATTACTTTTATTATTACAACATGATTTTTTTTTTCTTTTGCGGTACGCGGGCCTCTCACTGCTGTGGCATCTCCTGTTGCAGAGCACAGGCTCCAGATGCGCAGGCTCAGCGGCCGTGGCTCACGGGCCCAGCCGCTCCGCGGCATGTGGGATCCTCCCGGACCGGGGCACGAACCCGCGTCCCCTGCATCAGCAGGTGGACTCTCAACCACTGCGCCAGCAGGGAAGCCCTTACAACATGGTTTTTAGTGTACATTTCCTTGGTGGTCAGTGCTCATTTTTGTTTGTTTTCACCCTGTTGCTAAAGTCCCCGCATCATCTGCCACTCTGCACCCCTTCCCAGCCTTAGTACATAACATATAGATTTCTTTTTTTTTTCAGGTAAGAAGTGAATTTATTTAGAGAGAAACACACTTTTCTTGTTGACAAATGTGTAGCAGATAGAATAAGGTCTTATTTGACCTCTAATAAACTTCCGTACAACACAAGTATTATACTTGACATTGATGACTCTAACATGTCTATATTAATCAAACCAACAAGCTAAAGCCACCTTCAACACCAGATATCAGTTTAGTACTGAATATTTTCCAGATGAAATGAACCTGAAATTCATTCTAGCCAGATTGTTTTCTATTTCTGAGTATTTATATAAGCACTTGTTTTTTTTTTTTTTAAGCCAATTAAGTAGAGCTCTTTTACAAATTCATTTTTGGCAATACCATACACCTACAACACACATATAGATACATATGAACACACAAACAAACACTGAGGTCTCATAGTTCCCATTCCAAAACGTCAGCCCTGAGTCAGGTACAACATAAACGCCATCATTTACAAGGGGTTGGATCCAAACTGGGCTTCTAACAGATGGAACAAATCAAGGTCACCTACCTAGATGGCTAAGCCCTTTTTACTAGTGTTTACAGAAAAGACACTTAAGATTTATATTTATCCTTGACAAGTTCTAAATTTCTTTACCCTCTTTTTTAAAATTTGCATTTACAAAGATGGCAGAGATAAGGGTTCCTGAGAAGACCACATAGGACATTTGTAACCCAAAGTTACAAGCAGGTTCCTCCTAGGATGACTTTGTTTCCCCTTTGTTTAATACTTACAAGCCTCTTAAGATAAATAGGGAAGGTTTGGGGAGTGGTAAAAGGATTGGTGGGCTTTGGATTACTTTTGAAGTCACACCTCTGGTCCCGTAAAGACTACATTTGTAAAACAAGGACAGTTTTGTTTTCTTTTTCGAAGAATTGAGTGGTTACCTCCATGATACTGAAGGACTGACATACCCATTCATATGTTGGAAAGTTTTACTTTTCTTTTTTTAGCTTAGGGGAGAAGGCATCTTCCAAAATTTTTATCGGGCTCTGAATATCAGCTATGGTCAGTTTAGTCAGACCAGTGGCCTCCTATTTTGGTAATCTACTTACAAACATTTTTGAGGATCTTCCCTAGGTTTAAGAAATTTGTACCTTATATTTAGACACTATATAACCCTTTTTACTTAATAATCACAGGCTGGATATCTTTGGCCAAGCCCGGAACCTCGATATTCCACATTCCAGGGTCTACTAAACTTCTATTTTAGCTTCAGTTTATCTTTTCCTTTTTGCTAGAACCATTTGGTGATGCGGGTGGTTCCCTTACCCCTCAAGAAACAGAGTGGCCCCTAACTTAGTTAACAATTCTCTTCCCAGTAAAAGGATGGGACAGTCAGGCACAAACAGAAAGGAATGTAAAAACAGCTGGCCACTGATCTTGCACAAAAGGGGTTCCAGGAAAGTGTGCCCTTGTCTCTTCCCTGACAACCCCATTACATAGTCCTTATGATTGTTAAGGTTTCCAATCCTTTGGGTTAAGACTGAGAAGACTGCACCAGTGTCTATAAGAAATTCTATCAAGTGGCCCACCACATCAATGAACACCCGAGGCTCGACATTAGTTATGTAGATGGTATCTTTAGGTAGAACCACTCTCTTGGCCTTGGGCCCCTTCAGTCTTCTGATTGCAAAACCATCAATGGCTGAGGGGCCCCCATCATTCTCTGGCATCTGGGGCATTCCCCCTTTCAATGCCCTGGCTGTTTGCAAAGGGCACATCAATCACAATCCTCCCTCCAGTGCCCCTTTTGTCCACACAGGGCCTTGTATGGGTACCCGTGGGCCTTGTGGTCTGCCAGGGCCAGATTGGCCCAGAAAAGCTGGCTTCCCCTTTGGTGGTCTCTGAGCAGTCAAAGCCACTGCAATCATTTGGGTCTTTTGCATGTTTCTCTCGGTGTGTTCAGACTTTTTGGCCAAATTCCTATTACTGAAAACCAAATAAGCCAATTGGAACAAATCATTCCTTGGAGTCTGAGGACCGCTTTCTGAATTTTGTGCCTGTTGTCTGGGCAGACTGGGCTATGAAATCCATAGCCAGAAGAGCCTATAACTCGGGGGAGGAGGGATCCACATTTGTTTGGGATCCATGGCCCTGTAGGGTGGATCAGTTAAAATGTCCTCTGTGACCTCCTAGAGTTTTCCCTCCGAGCTACGCACGCCTTAAATTCCTTTTGGTTTCCATTGCCTAGATACAAGGCCACGAAAATTTGAACATGGGGTACTTCACTCCATTTTAAATTTCCTAACTCATATTGTGGACAAACCTGATTACATAACCTACTAAGTTTTTTCCTTTATATTCCTGTTGTCCAAATCTTTCCCAATCTTGGAGTACATGGCCAAGAGGGGTATTGCTTGGGATTGATGCAGCCTAATGCATTTCATACAAACCTGAGGTGACATCTCTAACTCCTGAGCTATCCAAAATTCCACTTTCAAGTCAAAATCCACCGCGCAATTTGGTCAAGATTTGCACTTACAATTTTAGATGTTTTCCCTTCCAAGGTAGTCTCCCAACCAGGTGTTAGTGGCCCAAAAGTCACAAAGAAACAGCACAGAAGACATCCTTAATGGTGCTGATGATGAGTGGGAGTTGGTCTAGCTGTAAGTTGGGAATAAAGGGTCAGCATTTGTAAGGGTCAGAGGGAGGGGAGTAAAGCAATAAAAAGTACACCTTGGTGGTCACACAGGTCTTCTGGGGTTAACAGAAGAAAGAAAGAAAGAAATAGAGCAGGAATGAACAAGAATGCAAGAATGTAGGAGAAAAACCTCAGAGTCAGTAAGAGTATAGAGATGAACAATTCTGTCCTGGACCTGCTGTTGGATGTGCATAAGTACATGGGGTTGACCCACCGGTCAAAAAATGAGCAGACATCAGCAGTGTCCTCCCCAGTATGCCTGGCTCGTGGCATGTCACGGGCCTCTTTAGAACCAAGACCTAACTCTCAACATTTTCTTACCTTATCACTGTCCCTTCGTGGTTGCCAGCTGAAACCGTGCACCTCAGACTGGGACTTGAACCCACGTGTCAGGACTCAAACCCAGACAAAACCCAGACTGGGACTTCAACCCACGCAGCCAGGACTCAAACCCTGCCAAAACCCACAGTCTTCCAACTGAGATCACACACCTGGTTTCAGGACTTAATGAAGCTCAGGTTGTTGATGCCTCTTCACAGAAAGAATTCAGTAAGAGACAAAGTGATTGATAGCTAAGAAGTGGATTTATTTAGAAAGAAACACACTCCACAGACAGAGTGTGGGCCATCTCAGAAGGTGAGAAAGGCCTAATATATATATTTCTAATGATTTATTTTATAGCTGTACTGTATGTGGCAAATTACTGCGTTGATAACATCAAATTGAAAAACACTGAAATATGAAACTCTACTAGAACTGTATTTCAACCATCCCGTGTTCTGTCTCTGACAGCAAAAGTGAAGAGAAGTATATGAAGTGCCTGATTTCTCTCTCTGAGGTCAACTTTGGGAGGTTAAGGAAGTATCTGAAATAGTATCGTTTTTCACAATACATTTTCTCTATGAAGGAGTCTGAGTATGTGCTACATGAATAGTGGCGTGAGGCTGACCCTGGCCACGTGTGAAGGCAGTGATTTGGCAGTGCACTAAAACCTTCACCAGTGTGAGAATAAATGATGTCCCCATCTGTATATGTCCACAGTGGCAGGACGTCTGACACTCAGAGACAAAGGGGGAGGGACTGAGTCTGGACTGAGCAGAGGTTTGGAGGAGGGGAGAGCAGCTTATTACCGGGGTCCCCTTCTGCCTCCTTATAGGGGCCCCACTATGCACAACAGCCCTAGGAAACCCAAGAGAAGAATGAGCGGAGGAAACAGGGTTCTCCACTGCTTTCTATCCATCCACTCTGTGCCAGGAACATAGTATAAGTTAAACTTCTGCCATGAACCTTGACTGCTTGAAGTTTATTATATAGTGGCAGTGACAAACATGAAATGAATCATTATATGGTTTATCACATCACTGCCACTGTGACGAAAGCTACAAGGTGAGGGTGCAGAGTGCTTTCAGGGAGGATGACTAGAGCAATGTGCTGTAGCAACACCCATCACAAGAAAAGAAGAAAATAGAGCCAATTTTCTTTAAAGCATAACAATTACTATCAGAATAAATCATAAAATTCTATTTTCTCAGAGCAACAGTGGTATAGGTGATATCATAACAACGGCAAGGAATTTAGAAAACTTTGGCTACATGATAAATCATACACTGAACTAGGCATAAAATTTTTTTTATCATAAAGATGACAAGGAATCCCTGGAATCTCCCCCCACAAACCACCATCTTTTAATAATATATATTATTCCTCACAAAAAGAAGGAAATCGCATTTGCGCTCGTATGCACCTGTGTGGCTAGTCAATTATTCACAAAGCATCATGGATCTGATACATAGTTTCTCTACCTAATTCTGTTAGACAGTCAATTTGTAATGCTAAACAAAATGTGCACAGGAACCTTAAATATGGCATCACGGATATTCTCTGAGCATCCATTTATTTGTTTACTGAGGGATATTTAGAAAAATCAGATGTGGACACACATCATCTTAGCACATGTTCATCTGTCATCTGGAATTGCCAATAAATATATTATTTAAAGAGCAGTGGTTAAGAATAGAGACCCTGATAATGAGAGAATCTAGCAGTAGATCATGTAAATGATTACAGAGCTGTACAAAGATGACTACCAGACCAGCCACAAAAAGTATAACAGGAACAACTCTTGATTATTTGTTAATCCTTTAGGCAAGCGGTTCTCAAAATTTAGGGGGCATAAGAATTGCTGGATGAACCTATTAAAATACAGATCAGAGACTCTGATTAGAGGTTCTAACCATGTAATACAGGGGGAAACTCCAGAATCTGCTTCTTTAACAAGCATCCCAGATAACCCAAATGCTACTCTTAGACAGTATTCTGACAAACAAAATTTTGAACACTCTCCAAGTTATCATCATCAAGGATCATCCCCCTCTCTTGACTCCAGCCGTCCTGGACTACCTTCAGTTCCTAGAACAAACTATGATCTATCTCTCCCAGGACTTTTATATAAACAGTCCCCTTTCTAGGAATGATTTTCCCATACTTCTTGGGCCAACTCCAACTTCTTCTTCAAGTGTAAACTGCATCTCCCCAGGGGAATCCCCTGCCTCTGCAGACTAGGTTAGCAACTCTGGCCATACACTCCAATATACCCTTTACCTCTCCTTTTCAAACATGTACTACTCCTATTCAGTGTCTGTCTCTTCCCACTTGCTCCCAACTCCAAATCACGAGCTCCATGGAAGAAGACATCATGTTTGCCTTGGTAACCATTACATACCCAACACTTCTTACGGTGCTGGGCAGAGTGGCCACTCAGCATGATTTAATAACTGAAAAAATGGATGAATGTTAGTATGCAAATCTCCTCATGAGAGGCAATACTACCTGCAATTCCTCATTTATCTGTCATTTAGATCCATTTTTAAGAATAAGGTTTAGGGCTTCCCTGGTGGTGCAGTGGTTGAGAGTCTGCCTGCCGATGCAGGGGACACGGGTTCGTGGCCCCGTCCGGGAAGATCCCACATGTCGCGGAGCGGCTGGGCCCGTGAGCCACGGCCGCTAAGCCTGCGCGTCCCGAGCCTGTGCTCTGCAATGGGAGAGGGCACAACAGTGAGAGGCCCGCGTACCGCAAAAAAAAAAAAAAGAATAGGGTTTAACAGGGAAGAAGATAAGGATATTTATTTTGGGGAAGAAACGGGGGAATGTGAGGTTAAAAATAGCCCACCCTTCAACTTGCTCTGTAACTGGCTTGAGATAAAATGCTACAGCCCATGTTGATCTGGGGAATAAAAATGCTTCATGCACTGCTCATTTATGATCTGCAGATCATACATTGATGGCTACTTATCCTTATCAGCACAAGTTCTTATTGTTAAGAGTTATTAAACACCAACCATGTCAAGGGATTGGGAGAGGCTCATGGAAATTATCCCTGAAGATCTTGGGAGAAAAAAATGTGATGGTTAATTACAGATTATTAGATTTTGATACATTCAATTATGGCTAGTAGCATGATCTCTCAGAATAACAACAAAAAAAATTGAGAAAAATTATTTTCAATTGATCTTTATACATGAAGTCAACCAATGTACATTAAATAAGCCCTACTGAGTGCTAGACAAAATGAATAAAACAAAGGCCCTGTACCCAAAAGGTTTTTAATCTGGTTGGTGACTGTATCAGATTTTTTCTAAAAACACCTGGGCAACAAACAATGACAGATCTCAATATTACACAACAATGAACATCTGTTCTGTGTCTGCAAGGTTCAGCTTATCTACACTGGGTTCACTCATGCATCTGAATGTAACCTGGGGGTAAGCTAAACCAGGCTGATTTTAGCTGGGTCAACTTGGTTCTGCTTCATATGGCTTTCACCCTCATTCTGGGACCAGCCGCCTAGTCTGGGCCTGAGATTTCATGGTTCATAAACGTAGTCTTAAAAGTGCTTCTTCAAGTCTCTGCTTGCATCACATTTACTGATACCCTATTGGCCTAAGCTAGTCACATGCCTGAAATTAGAATCAAGAGGCAGTGAAAATACTTCACTTCTTGATAGGAAAACTTCAAAACCACATAGCATAGGGTGTGGATACAAGGAGGGGAGGAAGAATCAGGGTAAGTAATGCAATCTATTATAGTAATATAAGAAAGGAAACAAAAGATTAGGATCCAGTAACAAACTTTGAGGAGTGTCAGGATCGAGCAAATCAAATTTATTCCTTTGTTTTTGCACTCTGTTTTTAGTACAACTCTGGTGACTTATTTTAAAACCTCAGCAGTAAGTCAATGTTTGCTTAAGCTTTTCTAGTTAGTCAAATTTAACTTATCTGAAGGATCAAGAACTCTCCATAAGCCCTTATATCTAAAGTTTGCCCAACATTAGAAAAACATCAAGTAGCAAGAGTTTTAATACCATGGTATAATTGCTACGGAATAAAAGTGCCTTAACACTATTTGAAAGCTACTAGGTATTAGGATACTACAAGGAGGATGCTCTGAATTGTGTTTCCATTCCTTATTAAGATGCTTTGTGTAATTAGCAGTGTTTCTATCAGAATAAATAGTAATTTGGAATTCATCCTAATTAAAAGCCCAAATGAAAAAGAAGCATTAGTGGTGAGTAGAATATTAAAAGAGTCAAACTTCTCTAGGGTGGCTATGTTTGTGCAAGTCATTGCAATTTAAATCAAATCTATAGAATCCATGTGGAGTAAAGCAGAATAAATAGAGAGGAAATTTGTGGGAGGAGGAGCCAACAACACAAACAGACATCTAGCCAGAAGGGAAATTCATTTCCAGTTTTCCAAAAACTCTAAAAATCAAACTAAGTTCTGTATATATTATCATGAAATCTGCTTTGGCATCTTAAAAAATAAAAAAGTAAATACATGTTTTGAAAAAGTCATTATTCATTTTTTTGTTACTTAGTATCTTATACTTCTGATAAAGATGGATGCTACAAAGTGGAAAGTGTAACTTGATAAGATATTACAATACTAGAACTATGGATACCCCCTTCTATAGGGAAGGCTGTGAAAGCATGTCTGATATAACTTACCATGAGTATTCAAGAGAAGGGATCTCACCACATCACCTGGATCTAATTTGTTACTATGCTTCCAGCACCATTTGCTTCAGTGTCCACTGGTCATACAGCAATGATTTGGCATGCCCAAACAGAGTCACACTGAATCTAGATAATGATAACTGGTCTGGGACATTCAAAATTAGTTACTTATAATGTCTGTGAGAGAGTCAAACATGACAGTTCTGGTCTATGCCTACTATAGAAGCAAATAGTTGTTGGCTCAGGATAATATAAGTGTAGATATTAAGACCTTATAAGCTCCTACAAAACAGGGAAGATTCTGGTGTAGTGGGAAGAGCTATGACCTGCAAAAAATGAACCTCTTAGGCAGAAATACTGATCTCTAGCATTACCTCATACCATATGCAAAACACCTAAAATTATAAAACTTCTAGGAGAAAGTGCAAGAGAAAATCTTTGTGACCTCTGGTTAATCAAAGATTTCTTAGATAGGACAGTAATAAACTGGACTTCACCAAAATTAAAAACTACTCTTCAAAAGACACCATTAGGAAGACAAGCCAACGTCTGTTAGCAAAACACATACCTCTTAAAGTAAATGATTCAGCATATATAAAGAATTCTTATAACTCAATAAAAAGAGAAATATCACATTCTTTAAAAAAAATTACAAAAGATTTGAACAGATACTTTATAAAAGAAGAAATGCAGGTGGCAAAATAAGCACATGTAAAATTTCTCAACATCATTAGTTACTAGCTAAAAGCATAATATGCTTTTATGTTACTGTACATCTACTCTATTAGCTAACATTTAAAAAAACTGAAAACGCCAAGTGTTAGCAAGGAGGCAGCACAACTAAAACACTCATACATTGCTAGTGGGGATGCAAAATGGTACAACAATTTTGGAAAACAGTTCAGTAGTTTCCTGTAGAAGTCAACATATACCTAACAAATGATGCAGAAATTTCACTTCTAGATGTTTACTCAAAAGAAAAAAAATCTGTCTGTACAAAGACCTGTATAAGAATGCTATAGAATCTTTTTTTTTAATAATAGGCAAAAACTAGAAATAACCCACATGTCTATTAATTGGTAAAGAGATAAACAAATTGTGGTATATCTATAAAATGTAATAATATTCAGCACCAACACAAACTACCTCTACCTGCACCAATACAAAAGACTAGATACTTTAATATTTCACTTATATAAGAATCTTATAAAGGCAAAACTATAGAGAAAAAGAAGAGATGAGATATTGTCACTGATTGGGAGGGTTGAGGGGATTAACTACAAAGGGCCATGAGAAAACTTTTTGGGAACATGGAAGTCTTCTGTATCTCAATTGTGGTGGTGTTTACACAACTATTTACGTTTACCAAAACTTATCAAACTGTAGAACTAAACATGAGAATTTTACTCTATGTAAATTATATCTCAATAAATCTGACCTTAAAAAAAAGGAAGAAACAAACAAACAATAGTAGCTTAAACCAGGGTCATAAGAGAGGAAATGAAGAGGAAAGGAAGAGTGGATGGGAGGCTGACCAAAATGGTGATACACGTAAAAGGATACAAACTCAATTATACAATGAATAGGGCCTGAGGATCTAATGTGTACAACTTAGACGTTCACACCAAAAAGAGGAAGGTAAATATGTGAGGTGATAAATGTGGTTAATTAACTAAATGGGAGGAATATTTTCACAATGTGTGCGTATATCAAATCATCGTGATGTACATTTTAAATATCTTCCCGTTTTATTTGCCAATTATACCCCAATAAAGCTGGGAAAAGAGTAACTGAAATTAAATAAGATAATATTTGTAAAGAATTTAACACAGTACCTGACAGACAGTATGGACTTAATAAATGTTAGCGCTCATCATTTTTAGCTTGCCCAGGTTAAAGTTTGTGGAGCAAACAAAATCAAGTATGAATAACACCAAAGAACTAACTACAAATAGTGTTAGGGAAGCTTAGTTTTGTCTCTAGACATTAGCATAGTTTTTGCTTTCTTTTCAACAAAGCTTTGTAGAAGAACATATAAAATGTCTATGATTAATTAACTCCTCCAGTACATCTTCACTGAGTGCCAGACATCATGCTACACCATAATCTAATGGTAAATAAGATACCATTTCCACTCTCAACAATTAACTTGTAACATAGCAAGTAAGACGTATAAGTAAACATGCAATGACAATAAAGGGGAACCTGCTATAATACAACAACTGACCCCTCCCACTAGAGACTTAAGCATAGAAGTCAAGAAAAAATTTATTATGGAAATTCTAAGTAAACTGAGGTAGGAAATTATGTAAACCTGGTAGGAAATTACGAATACAGTGCAAAGGACAGGTAATAGTAGGTTGTGGGAAGATGGAAGGGAAGAAGAACATTTTATGCAAAAGGCAGAGTTTGCTTGAAAACCCAGACACAAATGTTGCCACAGTGCATTCCCGGTATTACTACAGTTGAGGAAGGAAGATGTGTGCTGGAGCACACAGAACTGCAAGGTGAGGCTGGAGAGGAAAACAGGGTCCAGGTTAGTTTGGGCTTGGCAAAGCATCCTAAGGGTTTTGAACTTTATCCTTAAGATTATGGGAAACCATTGAAGTATTTCAAACTAGGAATGATCCATTCTGATTTGTGCTTCGGAAAATTACATTGGCTTCAATTTGGAGGACTGAAGAAAGTGGGGATCAAAAGAATGGAAAGACCTATTAGAGGCAGTGCAGTGGGAATGGAGAAAAGTGAAGGATTCAACAAACTCTTGTAAAAGTATAAAATTCGGCGACGGATTGGGCATCATTGAAAGAGTGGTAATAATCAAGAATGATGCCCACATTTCCTACTTAGGCAACTTGGAGGATGATGATGCCAATTATTAGAGCTAGGAAATACTGGAGAGGGAGCATGATGAAAGGGAAGATGAATACATATAATAATATATATGGTCATAATATAAAAATGCTACTAGTCGTATGATATATCCAGCTCTTAAAAAAAAATAGTTCTTAAATCCTGAACTGTAATTCTTAAAACGTTAAAAACCTTTAAACTTTTTACTTTATGGATTATTTTCTTCCTAAGTCTATTGGCACATATTATTGTCAGAAATGGACACTAAGAACACTGGCAGCAAAAACTGCTTATTGCAAAAATGATGGTTAATGACTCATAATTTTCCTTTTTGCTTTTTGTGCTCAAGAAAGAAATCAGCCACATACCTGAGTATTAGGTGAAATTCAGTTTTACTTCTTGTAAATTGCCCTCTTTCTTCTTTACCCAGCTTTACCCATGACTTTGTTTCCTTTCTACATAGCTATGCAATTATCTGCTTATATTCATATTGATTGTTTTCTGTCACCTAGTATCATGTCCTTCTACCTTGAGGACAGAGATGACGCTTAGTTATTTCAAAGGATCCAAGTACCTTAGAAAATTTTATGAATTATTTGAGTACTTAATCAACATTTGCTAAATGAACAGCATCCAAATCCTTCAGTCTGAGTGGCTAAGGAATCTGAACTTGCTCATCTAATAATCTGACTTCAGAAGTCATTCCATTTTCTTTATACTTTGTTAAATCCTTTAGCACCAATCTATATTATTAGAACAGATGATGAAGTCTTATTCTGAAAAATCAATCTTTATTTGATCTGTCTGACCTTGTTCCCTTTATTTTCTTTCTAATTATTTAACCTTAGTCCTTTTAAAACTTTATGAGGAAAGATGATTTATCCTTCAAGATGCTTAGTCACGCAGACGTTAGAACACTTAAACTATAGTTGTCCAGGGTGTGAATAAATGGGTGTCTTTTTTGAGTGATGAGACCACAACACATCTTCCTAGTTGCAAAAGCACCACCAAACACATAAACCATAAAAACCAAAATATATGACTTTCCTCAACCGTCACATCTCAGTTGTAAAAAGTTAATATGCTCAGGTGAAGCCACAATATGGTGTTACCAGAACTGTACAAGAATGCTGTAATCAGAACTTGAATTATTTTGGCTTTGGTGATAAATGTGACTTGTGGCATGGTTCAAACTGGTTCATTTTAAATTCACTACACCTGCATACTTTCCTGGTACCTAAAAGATTCTTGTTTTTTCTTTTTCTTTTCTTTTATTAAAGTTATGCTGTCTGATTTAGCAAGTGGTGTTCTGTGATCGGGTTCTAGTAAAAGATTTAGTCTATTCATACACATGCTATCTGAAAAAAAATCCATATCCTCTATCTTAGATGAAAGACATAAAAAGCAAAAGGAAGGACACTGAAACTGAGTGTTCACCTTGAGTCACTTCTGAATGTGATCCAGCACAGGAAATGGCTGCAGAAGCATCAAGAACATCAGTGCTATCTGAGCAAGTCTTACCTGGCAGCACGGCAGAGTTCTTGACTCATGGAGGAATTCGGTACGGAGTTTGGGGAAAAAAAGGAAATACATTCTAGAACTTCTACCTATCAGTATTTGCCTTAGAGCAGTAAGGTAGTCTAGTAATTAAGAACTAATGGGTAAAATTTGTTCAAAAATGTCAATGAACACCTGCTTGTTTGGAAGCATCTCTTTTCAATATCATATACTTTTATAACTTATATGCCTCTGAATCAAAAACCATCAAGCATCACTTGACTGTATTATAACAATTATGAACATGGTCAGTTGGTATATGTGCTTCTCCCCTAGAGTATGTATGTGCATAAACAGGACCCCTTAGCAAAGTTTAATTCATGCCTTGAATCTCAAATAATTCAAAACTTGGTCCTATTCCAAGGCCTATAGATCTTCTTTGGTAAAATCTGAGTTGCCTCCAAACATTTCATATATTGGACTTCTTTATAAAATGGGATGTGTCCATTAATACATTTTCTATATTTGAGAAATTGTATATTTTAAACACGTGATTTAAAAGAGCTGGCCAAAAACTGACTCAGAAATAAATTCCTTGCCTTTCAGATTTGACAGATGCAGGAGGCCTATAAAGTGGACCAAGGAGGGACAAAGAACTAGCTCATGGGTGGGAACCGCCTATGAGTAGGAAGGGCATGAGAGACATGTTCCTTTGTGAAATAAATTAGGTGTTTACCTACCTCTCGTTTGGCTCTCTATGAAATAGAGAACCTGCATCAATTACTTTCCCATATCATCAATTATCCTCTGATAAAAATAATTCAGTTTTCTGAAAATATAAAGTTCTGAAATGGTTCCATGCCCAGGAAAATGAACTCTTTAGTACTGAAGTGAGCATGGAATAGATAGAAACACTTCTTTCTTGATGATTATAGGGAATGTGGGCTAATTGACAGTGTACCATGTGGAATAAAAGAATTCTTTGATTGTGATATCTACATATGCTAAACAGCTAATGCAAAAACAATGAACTTTTGGATAAGTTGTTATAAGAGTAAACAAGATGATGTGTGTGTGGGAAAAAAAAGAGTAAACGATGAGAAAGAGCAAAAAGAAGGAGAAAATAAAAATCACAATTTAGAGCAGCTGTGCAATCTGAGGGACTCGGCAACTATTTTGGGTCAACACCAATTCAACATCTCTTTAAGGTACAAAGAGCCTCCACTGTGAATGTGACTATGTGCTGACACAGAAGCCTATCCGATAGCCTATGTATAAGTGATAGCGAAGACAAAACAATTAAGACAAACATTTCAGCACATAAAGGGTTATAAAGCACCAGATCGCATAAAGCTTAGCCACTTATTCTCAAGAATTCTGGATAGTCTGCATTTAACTGTATTCTTACTTGAACTGGGTTCAAACATTTTATGTATTTGAAACTCTTGGTTCAATTAAAATCAAATGCAAAACATAATACCTGAAACAAGTAAAAATAAAACTTCTTAGTTTAGGGGTGAGAGGTAAGATTGGTGGCCTGAAGTCCCACCTACTAACAGCCTTTTATTCCTGCCTTGCCTGGGTGCTAGCTCCCCAGGGAAGTTCTGTGGAACCTCTATGGCTCTGAGGAGCCACATGACTGAAACATTTAAAAAGAAAAGCATTTTGGTCATATAGATTGGAGATATTTTCTGCTCAAATTAGACCTACTGTTTGTCAACTCCCGGATCCCTGACAAAAAGACAAGACTTGACTCACATCGATATCTAGCTAACATGGCAGATTCAACGAATCTGTTCATCACTGCTGTGTCTTAACCCTGCTAAAGTGCTGGGAAATCAACATCATCATCATCCACGAAGACAAAAAAAAAAAAAAAAAACCCAAAAAAAAAAAAATCCACAAAGTAAAGTTAATGTCAACAAATTGTAAGAAGATAGAAAGTTGAAATCTGTAGGCCCTATGAAAGTGAACTGATTTGTGCCACAAAACCCCAGAAAGACTAGAGAATTGGAGACACCAGGTTCTGAAGATGGGAGTCAAAAGAGGGGCTATAGACAAGAGGGTTATTTGAGCTAAGCAATTACCCCTCAATTACCTTTCCAGGAAATAAAAGGTTTAATCTCTAGTGAGGCCTCAGACTCAAAGATATCTTCTTGTAAAAGAAAGGCTCTTAGCCCTCTTTCTCTATTTAGCTACCAGAACACTGGAAATGGGTGACTCCACACAGGTCAGAGGCAACAGGAAATGCTAAGATGATGGCTTTGCACCGCTCCTGGAGGGCAGCCAGTCTAGAACAAAACAGAGAAGAGAGGGCTACCAGAAAGCCTTCTCCAGGAAGGACACTTCTCCTTACTAGCTTTAAAGAATTGTGTAGAAGTGTTAGTACGATAATAATAAACTATTAAAAATAAAGAATACTCAGTGCTTGATTACCATTCAGTTGGAAAGCAACAAACATAACTTTGGAAAACTAGATTTCTAAAAATCATTTCTTCTTGTTCTTCGAAAAAATAGTTACCTTCTCAATTGTGTCCTGTCTAGATTAATAAAAAATCATTCTGTGTTTTTAATGACTACTTTGGGAAGAGAGAAGTGATATGAAATCTTACAAGGAAAGTTAGGACTAGCAATAGATACCGCTATTGTTATGGATAATTCACCCACAGATAATGCAGATGGTCTTTACCATTCAAATAGAATTCCTCCTTTGATCATGTATTGCCCAAATTGAATTTCTGTACACATGACACCGTTTTAGAGTATAATGTAAAAAAAAAAGGAAAAAGAAGAAAGCCAAATCATTTTCCTTCATACCCTGTATAAATGGAATTTGCCCTCTTTAAAGTCTTAGAGTGGTTACTTACTTTCCGGCAAAACCATCTGTAAAGATTTCCAACTGGAAATGTATTTTGCATGATAACAGGTTGAAGTCATGAATCGCTTGGTAACTCATTAGAGTAACTAGCATCAAAGGATCCCTTAGGAGTTTGGGGGAAAGGTAGTTAAGCAATTAATGAAGTTATTTAAAATCCTGCTATGGTTGAGCCTGTTTTGAGGACTGCTGGGGATTAATATTTATTTAATAGATTGTCTGTTTCCATGCCAAAGAAAGAAACGTGACAGAAGTCACCCAAGTCTAAATGTAAAAAAGGTAGCCCATTTGAAGCATATTTTATGCTGGTAGTTGACACCATTATAGTCTGTACCATTATATCACCATACAAAAGTCATCATTCTCAAGCTGAAATTAACATTGCTGTTGTTTTCGATTAGAAGAATTGGCTCTAAATCCAGCAATTCTCTGCAGTGATTTATATTTTAGTAGCTGCCATTTTGCACCAGGAGGGAACATGTCAGAGTATAACCGCTCTCTGATGAGACATAAGCTATTAAAATTGATATGAGATGGCAAAATGGGAGAATAGCAATGCAGGGGTAAAGTTTTCACGTGAGAACAGTCTGTTATGACTTCATTCCTGAGACTCTCCGCTAATCTTTATGTTTGATTCAGAACCTAGTTCTTTTCATGGAAATGTACAGGATGAGAACCATTTCTTGCATAAAGTACTGAAAATGTATTAGGTGCTAGAAAGATTGTAAGAATATATGACGGCTGAGTTGATTGACAGAATGAAAGCTCCCAAAGACATTTTAGGAATTTCCTTAATTGTATCAAGATTTACTTTCATACGTGATAGCCCCACTTTATCACTAATCTGTTTTAAAGAGTAGTTAGTGATTTCACCCTGAGGTCCAGGACTATGAACTCAGAAAAACTCATAATCTTTGACCGTATTATTTAACTCTTAAACTGTCTTTATCCCTGAAAACAATCAGAGGCCTCTGAAATCTCTATTTTGGATCTATTTTGCTCACCCTTGAAGCACTTCAAAATAGGGCCACCTTTAGAAGATAATATCGTATGAGTTTAAATGTTGGAGGGCAAGGGCTGCTTCCTCTTCATTTTCATATCTGTGGCACAATACCAGACACCTAAATTCATGAATAAAGTCCCATAAGTGTTAAAGTCTACGGTAACATTATTATTAGTATACACAAACATTAAATACCAATAAATAAAGCCTTTGGGGGTTGATTCCTATCTCTGGGTCTTGAAGAAAATGTCTTGTAGGGCTGGGACACTCCCCATACCCTACTTCCGGGATGCCTTTTTACTCCAAGTGTTCATGTTTGCTCTCAAGGACGGGTTATTCTCTTGTCTAGTCTCTAAGAGATGGAGTTGCTGCCAAAGGTTGGTAACTGTTTGTATTATACTACCTCCGGTTTGCACATCCCTCTGTCCAATGCAAAACAAATAAAAAATAAAATCATCACCTTCTAACTTTGTAGCCATGGTGAAGTGGAATGTAAGTTTGGAGATGGGAGAGTAGAGTGCTTGTCTCATCAAAGGCACTAGTCAAGTGATTGAGACGGTAGTGAGACATAGAAACAAAACTTTTGGCAACAGCATCTAAGCATCAGGAAACCAGCTCAAATGCCTACATCATCATAAGGTCAGGATCTTGAAGTGCATAGTTAACCCCTGTGAAATGTCATACAGAATAAGTAAGGCAAGTTAGACAAATAAAGCATGTGAACAAGGGGTCTTCGTTATTACGACTGAATCACAAGAAAGCATTTCAGGCCATAGCATCAATTTACAGCTCGGCATCTAGGAATAATCCAATGCCCAAATGCCAAAATAATGTCACCTGTTAATAAGTTAGCAAACCTATTAGGTTAATCCCATGGCAATCATTTTTCTCACATGTAACATTAAAAACACTGTTTTTACCCAGTTCAAGTAAGAATACAGAAGATGTGGGCGAACCTGTGTATACTATCCCCTTTACCCTACTTCTCACCATCTCCTTCCCAATCACCCATTTAAAAATAGATAAACCAAGAACCTCCTGTCATTGTCCTTGGAAGGTACGGTCATTTTGTGCCTGAGTAAAGGCCACTGTATAAAATAATAATAGTATTACTGTATCCAAGAGAGAAGTTCTGAGAAGGATTTTCACCATGCAACAATTCAGAGACCCTCTTCATCTGTCTGGAGGTTTGGTACTTCTCATCGGCGACTCTACCAATCAAAATAGGACACATTTGGACCTTTCTCCCGGATATTTGAATGTCCAGGTCTCTCACAGGTACATTTTCCTCTTCTCTATGGTTATTCCTCCCCTGATCATAAGAGCAACCAGCTATATAACTTAGTCTATTTTGAATACCACCTAGTCTGCTTTCCTCATTCATTCTCCATATCTAGTCTCCCCGTACAATGCTAGTGTTTCTATAGAAACACCATTTAAGCTTGGAATTTTATCTTTTTGACTCCTTTCTCTTGTCTGACATTCCTAATCACAGTTTCTAAACTATTCACAAGCTTCCATTATCTCTTTCCTTCTGTGATTGTAATACTCTTCTAAAGGGCATCCTGGATTCTAGTCCTTCTTCTGCTCCCAACCATCTGTATGTACTCTCAGTATAATCTTTTCAAAATTAATCTCCTGGTTATTTTACTCTCTGCACACCATAGCAGACAAAATGCATGATACTGCTTGTCACACCAGTCACACAGAAGGATTGCATTTCCAAGCCACTAGGTTGGAACCACATGGCTGTATTCTGGCACATAGAAACATGAATTGACACAATGCATCACATCTGGTGATGACACCTGAGAGCCACTTTCACCTCTCCCATCTCTCTCTTTCCCTTCCTTGATGATCTGGGAAGCCATGTCATCAGAGGGCAGCAGCATCAGATTGAGGGAGCCTGGATACCCAGCTGATTGGAGAGAAGAAAGACATGACCACCCCACGGCAGACTTCTCACAACCAAGAAATAAATGTTCTTATACTAAGTCACTGACTTTTCAGGATTTGCCTGTTGCAGAACTTGAGTTATTTACTTAATATTCTCTGAAACCTTCATTTTATTTCCAGGAAACAACCTGTTACTTAGACAATTAAGGTTCTTCTTGATATGCTTCTAACCAAGCCAAGTGTGGATGAGATGCCAGACCCTGAGTTTAATATTTTACATATAACCTCTCATTCACCTTTATAACAACCTAATGAGGGAAACTCAGGTTCCAAGAGGTTAAATAATTTACACCAGCTCACACAGCTAACAGAGTGGGTGGGACTAACACCAAAGCCCACGCTCTTTTGACTACACCTAATTTTTCTATCTCTTTGGCCAGTTGCTCTCCTGCTCTGTCGTCCAATACACTTGAGACTGCCTCACATCATACCTTCCTTTAGCTGTGGGTCTAGTTAGAAATAGGGCCTCGGTTGCCTGGGAGTGATTACAAGCACTGCAGAAGTTCTTTCCGATTAGAGGGGCAGCTATTGAGCTGCGCTCATTAAAGAACTGTAGTGCACCACGTAAAGGGAGCCAGGTTTCGTGCCACAGTTTCTGGGGTCACAGCAGGTCTATCAGCAACAAATCTTACTGCTCTGTGAAAGGACGTTATAAACCAATACACGTGAAGGAGCCTCGAGAAGTTACGCAGCCCTGTGCAAACGTGCAGTGGCGGTGTAGATTTACTTTCTCCCTAAGTCTGGGAGTGACATCACCTGGCCACCGAGGCAACAAACATTAGGAGCCTTCCATCCTGACTATCAAACTCATCTAATAATGTTTCCATTAATAGCTGGCAAAGCTCCGCTGAGAGCTGTAATAATCCCAGGGAGCTGTGTGAGCCGTTCTGAAGAACAAGTGTTGGTACAGAAACAAAGCAGAATTGAGAGCTCATCAACAGTCCTGGGCAGACCTAGCTTCTAGGGCAGAAGTGGGCTTCATGTGCAAAGATTTATATCGGGTTAAAACATCCTATTTTATTTAAACAGAAAGTCTCTGTTGGTAGCCACACAACTTGGACCAGATAGGAGATTTTCTGCGTGTTACTCAGCGTAAGGACATGCAAAAGTTTCCCAATATGATATTCTTATAACTTGGAAAAATTAGCAACTCCTACCATGCAACCCTTGGATCATGTGCTAATGAAGAAGATGCTCTAATAATTAGGCTTAAAGCCCACTGAATGTAACACCTTCCAATTAGCACTCCCCAGCATGAATACCGCCATTATCATTAAACAACAAAGACAAAAATGGGTATCAATCCACATAATAGAAAATAATTGATGAAGTTGGAGGGCGTGATTATTTGTGATTACTTTACAGTCATGCACAGAAAGTAGGAGAACCACAGCTAGTGGTTAATCTCTGGCTACCTCTTTGAAGATAATGAAATTGGCTTCCTACTGATGATTATTCATTAACAATTAATTCTTTCTCAGTGATCTGCCTCATTTTCAGCTTCTCACTACAAACATGCAATGGAATAATTACAAGTGGAAATGAAAAAGCAATTAGTGGCAGATAATGCCAACATCTGATTAAAAAACAGTAGAACAGATTAGCAGTTCTATAACTGCAAGTCTGCTGCCTTCAGTAGGGAGGTGTAAGTCACCCAGTTATATTGCACTTCAAGCTGTGCTTTCTCTTTTATTGCTTCCCCTCCATCATGGTCTGCCACATTACACGCTTCCTCTTATTCTAGGGGGCATTGGCTTGTTGTAAATACTTTCTACAGACTAAGTAGTATTTGAGATGATTTGTGATCCTCCATGCTGAAATTCTAAAAGGCACTGTCTCGTAATATGATGCTAAAACCTGTATCTATATACCTTTCTTTGGGGATCACAGAAAATACCACCATACATTTCTTTACATTTGTTTCAGCTTAACCCCTGTTAAGTGTCTTCAGAAGAAGAGTATCACTAAATCGAAAACAAGCACCTTCTTTAAGCAGTTTGGCTCTTTTCCTACCTGCATCCATGGTTGTCTTGGTCTTATAGGTTGGTTTCTCGCCTTGCAATAATGTGGGACACAAACTGACAGTGGATTTTTACTTAACATTTACTAAGGGTTAAGATCTGGCTGCTGTATAAATAATCCTTCAATAAAAGGCTTATAATTTCACTGTTCTCAGCGTTCCAGCTGGTGTGTCAGCACTTCATACGATGTAGAACTACGCAGGGAGTGTCAAAACCATCAATTCAGGAGGCAAATAAAAGCAATTCTCTTTAAAATAACTTGGCATATGTGTTGATATGAAGGTCTGATAAGATCTTGTCATTGAATCTGACATGGTAGGAGTGTAGACCAGAGCTGCTTTAGGAAATCAGCTTTTGGAAAAAACTATGTACTTAACTATAAAATTATTCGGTTTTTATTATTTTACCAGATCCACAAAGATCAAAATAATAAAGAAAGAAGGCATGAAATGGAAATAAAGCAAATTTTGATGAGCTGATATTTAGCTGATATGTACCAGTAATGGTGTTCCTTATGACCAGTTAAATATCTGTTAAGACTGGTCATTTCTTGTTCAGCATGGCTGTGGAAGATTTTGGATATCACCCTTTAATATAATAAAATGTTATTAAGCATCTTTTATGTACCTTGAACTGTGTAGGTACATTGATATTAGACGTAGTATCCTAGCCTTCCACCAGCTCAAAATCTAGTGGGAGAGAAAGACATGTACATAAGTGGAATAAAATGTGACGATTGCTACATCTGGGGCATTTACAGGGTATGAAAGGGAGTGTGACAAGGTACAAGCAGGAGCAATAGTGACTAGAAAGACTTTGTAAGCAGATAACGCTTGAATTAAATCTTGGAAGGTGTTTTTCTTGCAGGGAACGACAGAGCAAAGGGCATTACAGGAAGTGGGGAATATATGAATCAAGGCACAGAGGTAGGACACAGGCTGGCATGTTTGCAGAATGCTGGTGATTAAGTACAGCCAGCCAGCAGGGGGTCAGGATGAGGCCTGCAAAGAGAGAAGCTGGAAAGATAGGTAGCCCCCTCACGGAAGGCTTATATGCTGTGCTAAAGAATTCAACTTTAGGAATTGAAAACCCTTCTGTTTCCTCAGGCAGGTATTTATTAAGATAAAATTTTTATGTCTCTACAGAATTCAAAACTCACAAGTCACACACATACGTGATGGAAAGTTCTCTATAAAGCCTAAGTATCTTGACTTGAAACGTGGTTGTGTATTTCTTAGAGTAGTAACATAAATTGATTCATAAAGACAATGCACCTTGGAGCTATCTCTTTAGTATCTTTATTCTGGAAAACTAAAATTCTGTCACATCAATGGGAAAATCTCTGAAAAGTAGGAATAGAACTATTATGCCTTTTATAAATTAATCACATACTTTGATTTTGTAAAATGCAAAGTCTAACAAGGTCTCACTAGCTATGTGATCTTAGTGAAAATTATTTAATGTCTGCATGCCTCAGTTTTCTCACAAGTGGGTTGTATTTGTTAAGGAGCTTAACTAGAGAACAGGATCGATTAATAAACCAGAAACCTTCATCTGCTTATGAAGTCTCTCCGAGATTCATATGCCACAAACCTTCCATTAGGAAGTCTGGTTAAATATAGCAAAGATAGAACCAAATAAAATGAAACATCAGTGACCTTCTTAAGAGAAGATGGATTGCAGGTGAAAGTAAAGAAATACATTTTTGTAAACTCTGCTAGGTGCTCACTTACATACCTTGACTTGGAGGGGTGAGAGAGGAGGTGAGGGCAGGCCATGGGAGAGACAGGGACCAACAACCTTGAAGAACTTTTCTCTCTGATGTGGATCAACAGCACTGTTAAACTCCCCATCGGAGCTGGAAGAAGAGAAACGCATAACCTTATCAAACTCCAAGTCGGGGGTGTCACGATTTTTCCGGACGTAGATTCTCAGTACTGTGAAGGGTCCAGTTGATATTAGGAACCTCCTTATGAATCGTAAAGTAGCCCCTCATCTGGAGTAGTAAGGCGGGCTCTGAAAGAAACGTTGACCAAACCCTACTTAAAGGTATGCATCCTTTGTCACAAACCAATACTAATCAGAGGTGGTGCGTGCGCGCGCACGTGCACACACGCACACACGCGCGCACACACACACACACACACACACACACACGCGAAACCCAATTCTTTTAAAATCAATTTTCTCTGCTCAGTGCTTGCACCTCTTCTCATCTTTAATTTACACTGATCCCTCAAGTGGTTTTAAAGCTCATCTCTACGCTGATGATTTCCAAATTTATAACTACAGTTCTGACCAAGTGTGAACTTGATTTGTGGATGCCCCGCCCACTCAAGCAGCTTCACGTGATGACTAATGAGTATCTCAGAGCATTAGGTTTTAAACTTGACTCGATTCCAGTTCCTCCTCACATCTGTCCTTCTCCCTAAGTTTTCTTCATCAGAGAATGACAGCGAAAACCCAGGGCTTGCCCTGGACCCTTCTCTTTATCTTATACTCTAAATCTAACCCATCAACAAATATTGTTTACTTTGCCTTGAAAGAGTATAAGAATCTGACAACATCTAATCTCTTCCATTGCTACCACCACTTACAGGCCTCTGGCTATCATCCAAACCTCTGCAGTAGGCTTCTACCTTGTCTTCCTGTTCCACTCTTGCCTACCCTCTCCATTGGCAAAGGAATCCTTTAAAACACAAATCTTAATACTTCCCTATTCAAAATCTCACAAGGCTTTGCATCTCAACGTAAAATCCAAATGCCATGACCACCAAGCCTAGTTGTGATTGGGCCCCAGGCCACTTCTCCAGTCTCATTCCCTACCACTCTTCCCATCACTCATTCTCTTGGCTTTCTCAGGGCTCTCTTTGTTGAGGGGATGAGAGACTAAGTTGGTTCAGGGAAGACAATCAAGAATTCCGTTGCAGACACATTGATTTTAATGTACTTGTGACATGTCCTAGGGACGTCAAGAAGGCAGTTTCAACGTGGATCTGGAGTCCCAGCAGGAAGGTCTGAGACTAGAGATATATATTTGCACGTCATCTGCACATAGCGTCATTTGAAACTCTTGGCATGGATGTCCCAGAGAGAGGAGATAAGGGATCTAGAACCACAGTATATCAAAGTCTGGTAAAGAAATATGACATTATAAAAGAGAATGATAAGCAGCTTCCAAGAGGGAAGGGGAAAATTGGGAGAGTGATTTGGTAGAAGCCCAGGAGGTGAGAAATGCGGACAGCTGGTATCAACAATTCTCTTTCAGGAAGTTAAGATAGCGAGGAGGAGATGACGCAGTTGTGGGAGAGTGACGTGGGGTCATGGAAAAAATGTTATTTTTATGGGTGAGATTTGAACATACTTAGAAGCTGATAAGAATTGTACATTTGAAGGGAGAGTGATAATAAGTAAACGTTTTTTTAAAGAGGGAGGGAAATAAATAACATCACTAGTTTGAGAAGGTGGGATGCCTTGGAATCAGAAACACAGCTGACAGCTTAGAAAATAAACATTTAAGGAGTTTTTCAAAAAATATTTGATGGTGGATGTCTAAATACAAATATTATACCTTAAAATTACAAGAGAAAAAAAATAAATGAAAGAAATCTCAGGTAATACAGTTAAAGGAAAATAAAACAAACAGAAAACACTGAGAAGCAAATAAAATTAAAAGACAAAAGTACAGAGAGAGAGATAAGGAGTAGGAGAGAGGGTCATTCTAAAAAAAACACAATAAAAATTATATATAAAATAGATAACTAATAAGGACCTACTGTATAGCACAGGGAACTCTACTCAGTACTCTGTAATGGCATGTATGGGAAAAGAATCTAAAAAAGAGTGGATATATGTATTTGTATAACAGATTCACTTTGCTATGTACCTGAAACTAACACAACATTGTAAGTCAATTATACTCCAATAAAAATTTTAAAATAAAATAAAACAAAACAAACCACCACCACACACACAAAAAAATAATAGGATAAATCCATTACTGAAACAGATTTCCAAATATCTGGTCAAAAAATGAAAACCTATATGCTACATACAATAGATCTATAAGTGACACACATAATAAAACAAAAGAAAGAGTGAATGAAAGGAAAATGTTGGAACATATTTATTATTTATTTATTCATTTAGCAGTTTAACTTGTTTTAAAGATGGCTACAGTCTAAGATGAAAGTATAATTGTTATAACCTTAAATGCTGAATAATTTAGTATCAAAGTATTTATGAAGCAAAACTAAAAAAGAGAGAAAAAACAGAAAAGTAATGAGAAACTTTAGCTCTCATTTTTAAAGAAGAGCAGATAAAAGTGAATAAGGATGTAGAGGACATGAATAATACCATTACTGAAGTTTATTTAACCATTATACCATGAGTTCTATACCCTATAAAGAGGGATTCACCATTTCTCAAGTGTCTGGAAAATTTACCACAAAATGGTCATATGTAATAACCCCCTAAAAACCAATACAAATATCCTAAAATAGACATAATATAAGCCATTTTCATAGATCACAGTACAATAAAATTCCATAAGTAACTTTAGCTCAACAAACTTTTGGAAGGAGCCATTTGTAGAATGTGTTTTAATAGAATATGTCAAGGATAATGAAAACTGTGGTGCTTACCCACTCACCAGTCATTCTCCCTGGACAAGTATTTATGGAGGTATTTACCAAGCAAATATTAATAATTTTCAGAATATTTTCAGTGACTACTTTCAATGACTTTTTTACAAGGTTATTCAGACTAATATAATAATCTAGCTTACTCCAATCAGGGTATTTGTCCCACAGATTCAAATCTGCAAATATCACATTCATTTTTGATTTCATGTGGAATAATAATAGAAGTTTGTTTACCTTGAAAGAGTAAATTTAGTCTATTTAAAGGAGAGAAGATATATCACTGACATGCTGATTTGCAAAGCCAATCTAAATTATGTATATGTTCCTACTCATTGTGTAGATATTATCACCAAAGACATGAAGTTTTTCTCCAAATTACCAAAGAAAACAGTAATTGTTTGTAATCAATGCTGATACTTTCTCAAAGGTGAGAAAAAGTAGAGCATTCAATTTGCCTGTCCTTAATGTAACTGACAATCATTACAGCTTCATGAGGTCCTCTCCCTTAAAATTTTAAAAACACCTCTGGAGAGCTTCTAGGATGCACGACATAGTGAGTAGATCTTATTTCCAGAACAACAGCTTGAACACATGGAACAAGTTGTTCTTTTTGGATACTACTGCCTTAGCACCATCTGTGCATAACCCAATACATCAGTTCCATGTTATTGTTCACCTTGAAGTTATCAATAATTTTAAAGTTTCTTCCGAGTTGTAAGAGTTAATAAAGATTGGCCAAACAACATTTCTTCTCGGGGTCCTTTATCCAAATCATATCTCAAAAACACCAGAAGATCAGCTGACCAGCTAATATCAGGGAATTCATCTTAGAGTCTCCAGGGAGTATTATGGACGTTTTTGTAATCAGGATAATAAATGCAGCCCCATATTTGGACTGTATCTGTCGTTGTCTGATATATTATTATATTTGACAGAGTTGCTCCACCAGATTTTTTTTCCCTTGCCTTGTCCCAGAGAGCATCACTTGCACTGTTTGGAAGCCAAACAGTAACGGATGTCTCATCAATAACTTGGGCAACTCTAACTCTGGCAATTCAACCTAACATTGTAAACAAGACTTCCGCGACTTCTGCAATTTCATCTCCTACCACCCTGTGCTGATGTTCCTGTTACTCGTATGTCTTCAACACTTCCCACAGTAGTCCTTGTACATTTCAAAACTGACGTTTGAGACAGAATGCTTTCTTGCCAGAACTTTGAATGTCTCCAAACATGCTGTATCTAATGGAAGAATTTACATTCATTTTCAGTCCACTAAAATCCAAATATCAAATAATTTTCACTATATTTGCATGATATATTTTGTTTTCTTTACAGCTAGTGTTTTTACAACAGTAACAGGTGGTTTCAGGTGGTTTATCAATTTGACCTTCCTACTATTCTGAAAGCATATGACTGATGTCACTGCAAACAGCACTGCACCTCTATTTCCATCAGCATCTTCAAGCAATATGCTTTAAAAGACGTATGTATAAAGCCCTGGACCGTGATAGGTTCGAGAAAAAAGGAAATCAAAGAGTGCACAGTCCCAAATGCAGTTTATAATTGATATTTTACAATTCAAAATGATATGTAGGTGCATCAAATGAAAGAACACCGTAATTACACAAAAATTCAGTATATGAGAATCCATTTTAGTGACCAAACAAGCTGTATCATGCTAGCAACCTAATAGTTTAACTTCAGAGGGTCTTATTAGGTATGTCTGAGCACCATCACAAGATTCATGTGGCCTATGTAGGTTGCCCCCTGTGCTAACTACTTTAGCCTCACCCCATGTAAAAATACATGAAATCACTGATTTGATTAAAAGTTAAAATTTTAGAATACACATTTAAATCAACTACATAAATCCCATGGTATGCATATCATACATTTTGAAATACTGTATGTTTAAAAGTATAGATGCTAAAGTCTGATCTTCTGTGATTAAATTTCAGCTCTAACTAGTATTTCATACTAGTAAACTGCAGGGGGACTTCGTGGAGGCACAGTGGTTAAGAATCCGCCTTCCAGTGCAGGGGACACGGGTTCAATCCCTGGTCCGGGAAGATCCCACATGCCGCGGAGCAACTAAGCCCGTGCACCACAACTACTGAGCCTGCGCTCTGGAGCCAGTGAGCCACAACTACTGAGCCCACACGACACAACTACTGAAGCCTGTGTGCCTAGAGCCTGCACTCTGTAACAATAGAAGCCACCGCAATGAGAAGCCCATGCACCGCCACGAAGAGTAGCCCCCGCTCGCCACAACTAGAGAAAGCCCACACGCAGCAACGAAGACCCAATGCAGCCAAAAAAATTAAATTAAATTAAATAAATAAAAATAAATAAACTGCAGGACTTGGAGCAAGCTATTGATACATAACTTTTCTAATTTTCAGTTCTTTGACCAATAAAAGGAACAATAATAGTATCCTTTTATCATTGAGTTATTGTGAAGATTAAATGAAATTATCCATGTGTAGTGTCTGGAAGATACTAAATTTGTAATAAATCTTGACTACACGATGATACAAGAACTAGGTTCGTATAGGCTTTATTGTTGTTGTTGTTAACTAAGAATATTAGGATTTGTATTTGTATATCAGCCCATTAACTGTAGCCCCTAGGTGATTAGACAGCAATCACTGCAGAGAACAAAAAACAAGTTAGCCCAGCTGTACTAAAGCGACTTTTAGCTGGAAGAGTTAATGCCTAAAGCTGGACTTTCTATGTATTGTCAAAGGTTGTGCACGGTTGTATTTGCATAAATAGTTATACAATTTCTCATGGTCATGCAACCAATAATATTGATAGTTAATATTAAATTGAATACTGGCTATACGAGCTGTTTTATAGCTATTACCTAAATGATTTCTTACAACGTCTCTGGGACACCGTGTATCATTACTTTTCCTATTTCAAAAGCAAGGAATCTGAGGTGCTGAGAAGTTATATGATTTGTCCATAACCATAGAGCTAGTAACTGGGAGAACCATGATTCAGATAGAGTTCATTCATAACCCCAGGAAATGAGTTTGTGACTTTTATATTTTGTTGCCATTTAACAGAAACTAAGTCCAGAATTCAGTTGCATAACAATATTTCCTAGGGATAATCTAGTAGAATCACATTTCCAGAATATTGGGAGCTTTTGAAAAATTAAATATCCCACAATTAATAGAGATTAATTTTAGAATAATTGCTTTAAAGTTAATAAATGTATGAATTTTTCTCTGTTGGAAGTTTTATTCACTTTTAAGCACATCTGTTAAATATATTAATGACATATGAGAGAGAGGCTAGAATAATTCTCAGCAATCATTAGGATCATGTTGCTAAGCATTTTGTACTCTGGGTAGAAGTTCTCTCTTCTACAATTACAAGGTTTCTGAAATAGTAAGAGTGCAAAATTCAGAGTGATTAAATCACAACTTTATTCCACCATTAAGAAATTTTATCATAATGGGGTTATACTGTACCTTGAAATATTCCATCATAAATTTTTGATTTTTCTTTCATTTAAAAATGCATGTGGGACTACCCTGGTGGTCCAGTGGTAAAGAATCTGCCTTCCAAAGCAGGGGACGCGGGTTCAATCCCTGGTCGGGGAACTAAGATCCCACATACCACAGGGCAACTAAGCCTGCGCGCCACAACTACCGAGCTCGTGCACCTCAACTAGAGAGCCTGCGTGCTGCAAACTACAGAACCCATGTGCTCTGGAACCCATGCACCACAACTACAGAGCTCACGCACCCTGGAGCCTGTGCCACAACTATAGAGAAGCCTGCGTGCCGCAACGAAGAGCTCACACGTTGCAACAAAAGATTCTGCATGCCTCAACAAAGATCCCATGTACTGCAAGACACGATGCAGCCAAAAATAAATTTTAAAAAATAAATAAATAATAAATAAATCTTTTTAAAAAATGCATATGTTAGTTATTTACTGGACACTGGGGAGATGCAGTGAACAAGGTAGATAGACAGATGCCTGCCCTCAAGAAACTTATATTCTAGCTTGTCAATACAGTCATCTGATAAAAGAATTTCAGTAATTTGGAAAAAAGTAATCATACTGAAGGTAACTTTCTAACAGCTTAAATGTTAATAAAATTTTGAGTCTTATGGTTCAGTTTCTAGTATCTCACAAACAGAAAACAATTATGTAGCTAATACCAAAGAGGTCAGAAAAAAAAATCCAAGATCTTAAGAGTAATTACTTTCTCCCTGAAAATAGGTAGATAATTTGATAAGTCACAATTTAATTTTCCTTCAATTTCCTTTCTCAATCATCAGTGTTTTATCACTACCGCCCAACAGGCAATGGGAGTCAAAATATGGAGCAGAATATTGTGGCAGAAAAGGCAATCAACTAATTATGAAAATTATATAAAAATTGAGAGGCTGAATGGAATACAATGATGTATGATAAGAATCATCTTTTAGTGGTGCTTTATAAAACTAGGGCTTATCCAGAAGGGTACAAAAAATTCTATTAGTAAGTTTACCACAGCCTGTTCATATGACACTGGGAATATCTGGGGCCAGGAAAAATTATTTGTATTTTGTAAAGACGTAATCGTTGAGCCAGTACTGTTGGCCACATTTAGTTTTCATGGTCATAATACAAAAAGATTTGCAACTTTTATTTGCCCTATTACGGTCTGGAGGATAAACAGTAATATGGATAAGCCCTCTTTATTCTACCAATGATTAAACAAATTTAACTAAGCAAGACTCAAAAAATTTTCTAAATATTTCTTTAATGGAAAATTTCCTGTGCCTTCTTATTTGACATTGTTCAAAAAAATAAAAATCCCTACCTAGTTAAGAAAATGCAAAGGTTACCTTCTAAAACATTATTGGAAAAAAATTAAGTTCCTTGTACACCTATTTAGGCACCGAGGGTTAAAGCCATCGTTCCCATCTTGGATTCGTATTAGAATGCAAAGCTTAAAAAAAAAAAAAAAAAAAAAAAAACACAGAACAAATAATCCAGAGCCTCTTAGTAGGGCCCAGGTGTATTTTAAAGTTTCTCAGGTGATTCTAATGTACATCAAGAGTTGATAACCACCATGCTAGAGAAATAATCCTGAAGGGGAAGGAAGTAAAGTACAATGAAACTTGAACGTATTGTATTAGATCTTTGGTATATAATAGAGATATAATTTGAATAATTTTAAATTTTCTAATAGCTACATTATAAAAAGTTTTTAAAAATGGTGAAATTTAACAATATATTTTATTTAACCCAAATATTAAAATATTATTAATATATTATTTATCAAAATATTATTTCATCATGTAATCAATAAAATTATTAATAAGATAGCTTACATTCCTTTTTGTACTAAATCTTCAAAAGCTGGTGAGTATTTTATATTTACAGTACATTTCAATTTGGAATAGCCATGTATTAGGTGCTCAAGAGCTACAAGTGGCTAAGGGCTACCATACTGAGTAATGCAGCTCACACATTGCAGTGTATGATGTATAAAACCCTTGCCGTCATTGAAAATACTTACTTTTAATATATTATAAATTATTATGTACATTAACAAACAATACTTATCAAAGCATATTTTTAAAGAATTATTTTCTTTAGATAAATTAGGGATGTAGATTCCCTCCCTCTCTCCCTTCTTTCCTTCCTTTCCTTCTTTCTAAATACATATTTCTCTTACAAATGAGTGCACACTGTATATACTTTTATAATTGTTTATATAGTGTAACAGTATAAGATTGGCTGGATTTGTATACTAGTCTCACTACATTCTATCTTGGTCACTAAAGGAAACCTTTCTATATCCCAGTTTGGTTTTTTTAATCTGTAAAATGAGATTAGTAATAGTATATACGTCATAAGGAGAGTATAAAGATTAAATGAATTCATTCAGTTAATTCTTCAATAAACGATGCGTTGTTATTACTTTAATGGCTTCATAATTTTATTATTATTGCTTTATGTATTATTTTAATACTTCTATGTTATTCCACACTATGCATGTAGCAAAACTTAGTTACCAGTTTTAAAGACACTCGAGTTTTTAATCATCAGTATTATAAAAATGCTCCAGTGTACATAACATTGTACATGTAGCATTTTAGCCATGAACCTGTACCTGTAGAGGATAAATAGCTAGAAATGGAATTTGCAGAGCAAATTTTACATGCTTTTAAAATTCTAATGTATATTGCCACAATTGCCCCTCACAGCGGCTCTACCAATTTACTACCTAATAACAATATGCAACAACGTCCATTTTTCCTCTCATAGGATGTTAAGAATTTAAGGTATTTTTTAAATGACATCTGAAATGCATTCTGATTTAAGATATATTTCTGTGCTTGACTGAAGAAAGCATATTTAACTGATTTGAATGAAAGGAGATCACCAAATAGTTTATTTTAGAAATTTTAAAATGTAGATCTTAGAACTCTTAGAGAATTAAGAAGAGATGTAATATAGGAGAAAAATAAGAAAAGATATCATCACTTAATTTCTCCCATATTTCTTCTATCTGATTGGAGAGTACTAATATTTCAATGTCTCACAATAATTAACAAGTTAATCTCACAAATTTATCACTTTTAAAAGTTTAATTATGTCTATAGATCATTTTGGATCACTTTACATTCAATTAGGAAATAAAAGTGGTGGATGTGTGGTATTATAATTTAATTTCTACATTATGGTTTTATAACTAGCTCATATTATTAAAATAACTTGTCTCAAGACTGGACTTTTTGATTACTGATCTGCAAATTTTTACAGACTATGATTATAGAGGACTAATGAGGAAGCTTCTGGGAACCCCTTTGTCCTTATTCTGGTTAGATCTGTAACCCCTGGGTCCTGCAGGGCATGAGTTGTGCCAAAGGAGTGTGCTGTTTAGGGCTCCCCTCTTATTAGCAAGAACAAGAGAAAATAGGATATCCCAGAAATTTTCTGGCAAGGCCATAGCATACAGTTAAGCAAACTGAATAAATCTGACAATATTATACCTAGGAAGGCAAATTAAAAAAAAAATTGTGCTCTAGATAGATTGGAAATATATATATATATTAAATTTTCCCCACTTGTGGCCACTGAAGCTTTGAACACTTGCTTTCTCTCCTGGCTTTGTTACTCTCAGTAAAGAAAGAGATTCCTGCAGAGAGGTTAAGTGCCCAGAAATATTACACCAAATCACACTACTGTAAAGGGAGAGAGTCATCTGCAACAACATGGACGAACTTTGAGGGCATTATGCTAAGTGAAATAAGTCAGACAAAGACAAATACTGTATGGTCTCTCCTACATGTGGAATTAAACACAAAAACAACAACAAAAAAAAACCTCACAGAAACAGAGTTTGGCCTTGTGGTTACCAGAGGCATAGGGTGGGGCAAAGGGGAACTGGAGGAAGTTGGTCAAAAGGCACAAACTCCCAGGTACAAGAAAAAGACGTCCTAGGGATGTAAGGTACAAAACGATGACTGTGGCTCACCCTGCTGTATGACATACAGGAAAGCTGTTAAGAGAGTAATCCTGAGAGTTCTCATCATAAGGAGAATTTTTTTTCCCCTTTCCTTCTTTCTTTTCTTTTTATTTTATCTATATGGAAAAATGGGTGTTAGCTGAACCTATTGTGGTAATTATTTTACAATGTATGTATTGAATAAATCAAACCATCATGCTGTATGCCTTAAACTTATATAGTGATGTATATCAATTATTTCTCAATAAAACTGGGCGGAGGAGGGAGAAAATCAACTATAAAATAGCTTCACTTAGGAAGCAATTGTTCAGAAGAGATTTCCTCCTGGATGTTTTCCAAATACTGTCTTTAATGGAAAAATAAAGAGGCAAAAAGTTCAACACTGTGACTGAAAGCCTTCTTTCAGAATCCTCCTTTATTTATGATTAATATTAGCCTTATGAGTTCTTCCTGAATAAGAGTATTAGGTACATAAAGGGGTAGATATCCATTTTTAAATACATATAAATATGGAACAGGCATGTGGGGAAGGGAGAGAGTGCTTAAAAATAAGAGAGATACTATAGGGAAACAATACCTGAAGGGAAGGAAGAGAGAACAGATGACCCTGAAAAATGAAGCATGTTGTTGGTAACAGCTACAAGTCTATAGAGTCTCTAATAATGGATAACGACAAACTACCCACGTCATACGGCTTCCAGGGAGGCATAATCTGTGTGTTCATCTCCACAGTGATATCACTGAACAATATTCTCACTTTTCCTTAATCTCCTCCTCATTGCTTAAGTTGAAGTAAAATGGGGAAAATCTCAATAGACAAACTGTAAAAGGGATACATATGACAGAGAAGATGTATCATGACAAACTCCATTCAAAAGAATTAAATATCTATTAGACTACGTATTTTTATATTTTACATTTCAGTCTTAATTGTATCCATATTCTCTAATCCTATATTCATTTCTATAAGTAAAGAATGGGAAAATATACTCTTGCTATGTTCCAAAATTTGATAAAATATTAGTTATGCATTCTTTTCTTTGTCATATTATATACACAGTATGTAAATTGTATTGCCTCTTATAACAAAAGAAAAATCATTATTCTTTAATTTGTCTTTACTCTTAGGTTCTGTGATATCGGACTACCACACCTAAAATGACTTTCCACTAGGTAAAATTGTAGCTAAGCTCAAAAATTCTATATGAGAAAATCAACCTGACACAAAAAAGTTTTGTATCTGTTTACCTATGTGAAACTAAATACCTAAATCAGGAAACACGGAGAACGTGTTTTATAGTTGGTGTAAATCAAAAGCATGCTCAACGCTGAACAAAACAAATCCCCGAGCTGTGCTATTTTAGGAAATTTTTCTATAAGCAAATACCTCATCTAGGCATTGATATTGTATTTCTACACTGTGCTGTCAAATACCAGTTCTCATAACTGACATCACTAAAGTGTTCTGTCTCTCACGTGTAAGTTCACTGGTCCTTTATCACGATCAGACATCTCTATGCTATGTCTTATAATCGGCAAAAGAAAAGTCAATGAAGCCAAAGAGTTGTTTTTTTTAAGTGAAAGTTGCTCTTGTGCATTAAAATTCAGGAGGTTCCAAAGCGTAGAGAAGAATCTGAACACTGATAGCAAAGAACTTCCCCTCCTACTAGACAAAATAATGTTGAGGTAGTTAGTTTGTATTTAATTTGACTGCAATCATCAGTTCAAATAGAGAAACTTAACCACTCTGGTAATACTTTCAATAAGGTAAAGAAAAAACAAATATTGAAAATCACAGTGTGAGAAAGAACCCAAAACATGCATTCGTGTGTTTGCATCTCTGAATTTTCAGCAGTTAAGTACCGATTTCAAAGGTTGTGGCACGGAGCATGGAGCAGGTGTAATGCTGATGACATCTGCCATCTCCTTTTTCAGAGCCTGCTGGTTGGTATCACTTTTGTCTTCGCATATCCCATACTCAATTTCCTCATTTATAAAGAGAGGGTATTTGATTGGGTAGTTTCTAGAATCTTCTCCAGCTCTCATGTTCTTAACTCTACGCAACAACCTTTCGGAGGCAGCGTCCGTGTGGGAGGAGAGTTCAGTAGAGGGAAATACACCTCTGCTGACCATTTACTTACAGTAGCTCATTCTATCCCCCAAACCACGCTTCCACAATACAAGCCTTCTCTTTCTGCCAGATAAAGAGTTGGTGCTGAGAAGCTGAGCAGCTGTCATCACACAGCTAAAGGGAACAGGAAAGTTGAAAGTCAAATCAGTGATCTATGGCCCTAAGCCCTAGCTCTTTCCACATCAGCATGCTGCTTAACATTTTATTTGACTTTGCCCCAAACTGTCTGGGAAGACCTGATTTGAACAATCTTTAGATTAACAGAAACTCCTTTTCAAAATTCTAATGTTCTCCTTCTGTTGCTGTTGAGCCTTCCATCTGATGTTTTGCTCTTCTGAGACCAGTGTTTATGTAAACCATTGACTGTGTATGTTTTCTCAAAGACACACTGCTCTGTGAGAAGAGCTGAAAATATTACTTTAAGAAAGCTATAGTTTTCTTAAAGCAGGTGAGTAAATATGTTTATACCTGCTTTTGTTTTTTATTCACTATTACATAAAAACCATACTCTGAAGTTCCTGAAAATTAGAGTGAATTTTGCAAGCCTGTATGATTAAGGTTAAGCTAGCTTCTGTCTAGCAAAGAGAAAAGACACAGCAAGAAGCACCTATTATAGCTGCAGTTCTCCCCCCTGACTGTGCACCGTGATGGAGCTGAACATCGGGGTGCATCCAGCTCTCCTGCCAAGTATTTGTCATAGAATTAATACAGATTGGAAAAATAAAAACCAGTCAGCCCTCAGGCACCATGTTAGATGCTAGTGTAAACTAAACGGACATGAAGCTGTCCTCAAAGAGCTTAGGCTATAAAGCTTGATCATTCAGTAGAGTTTCCACTAGCCTCACCTGGCCATTTAAATATAAATTAACTAAAATTAAACAGAATTTTAAAATAAGCCCCATGGTTGCACTAGCCATATTTCAAGGGTTCAGTAGCCACCTTATTGGACAGTCCAGATTTTAGACCATTTCTACCAATACCGAAAGATACGTTGAACAGTCCTAGTGTAGAGTGAAATCGACATCTAGGAGCATGGAATGGAATCAAGGTACATCTGCCAGGACAGCAACTCCAAGCAGTGCCATAGAAATGGCAGATTTTCAGGTTGGGCAGGAGACTTGGAAATAGATGTAAATACACAGATATGCACATACACGCTGAAGTTCTATTTGTACCTGGGTCTTTTTCTATAATATAGAAATATTTCTACAATATCCAGTCATTCCACTGGCCCATCTCTTTATTATATGCCAGTACCACACTTTTCAATTACAGACAACTTATAGTAAGTTTTAACATGTTAGAGCTAGTCCCCATTTATATTTTTCTTTTTGTCTATTTCTTTGTTTTTGTGCTTATTTCTTTATTTCTTTTTTTAATTGAAATTTGATTGACATAAAACACTGTATTAGTTTTAGGTGTATAACATAATGATTTGACATATGTATACACTGCGAAACAATTACCGCAATAAGTTTAGTTAACATCCATCACCACACTCAGTTACATATTTTTTCTTGTGATGAGAACTTTCAAGATCTACTCTCTTAGCAACTTTCAAATATGCAGTACAGTATTAGTTAGCACAGTTAACAACTATAGTCACGATGTTGTACATTACATTGCCAGGATTTATTTACCTTATAACTGGAAGTTTGTACCTTTTGATCCCCTTCACCCATTTCACCCACTTCTGGCAATCACCAATCTGTTCTCTGGATCTATGAGTTCAGTTTTTTTTCAGATTCCATATACAAGTGAGATCATATGGTATTTGTCACTCTCTGTTTGACTTATTTCACACAGCGTAATGCTCTCAAGGTCCATCTATGTTTTATATATATATAACATATATATAGATATACATACATACACTTTATCCATTCATCTGTTTATGACACTGGTTGTTTCCATGTCTTGGCTATTGTAAATAATATTGCAGTGAACCTGGGGATGTAGATATCTTTTTAAGATGATGATTTTGTTTCTTTGGGATAAATGCTCAGAAGTGGGAAAGCTGGATCATATAGTAGTTCTATTTTTAATTTTTTGAGGAACTCCCATACTGCTTTCGTAGTGGCTACACCAATTTACATTCCCACCAACAGTTCACAAGGGTCCCTTTTTCTCCACACCCTCATCATCACTTATTTCTTTTCTTTTTGATAATAGCCATTCTGACAGGTGTGAAGTGATATCTCATTATGGTTTTAATTTGCATTTCACCTAATGACTAATGATATTGAGCACCTTTTTGTGTACCTGTTGGCCATTTGTATGTCTTCTTTGAGAAAATGTCTATCCAGATCTGCCCATTTTTTAAACAGATTGTTTGTTTTTTGCTGTGTTAATGAGTTCTTTATATATTTCGAGTTAATGAAGTTCTTTATATATTTTGGATATTAACCCCTTATCAGAAACATGATTTGCAAATATTTTTTCCCACTCAGTATGTTGCCTTTTCATTCTGTTGATGGTTTCCTTTGGTATGCAGAAGCTTTTTAGTTTGATGTAGTCCCACTTGTTTATTTTTGCTTTTGTTGCCTTTTGGTGTCAAATCCAAAAAATCATTGCCAAGACTCATGTAAGGAGCTTACCCACTATGTTTTCTTCTAGGAGTTTTACGGTTTCAGGTCTTATGTTCAAATTTTTAATTGAGTTTGAGTTGATTTTTGTGTATGGTGTAAGAAAATAGTCCATTTCATTCTTTTGCATATGGCTGTCCATACAGCTTTTCTCCTTACTGTTTTCTTTGCTATTCCTGTACATTTATTTTCATGCATGAACTTCAATAACTACTTACCTAGCTTTATAAAAATGTTTGTTGATACTTTTATCATACCTTTCATATTTATGTATTTTAAAAATATTTTCCGTATTTTAACCTAAATTCTCTTTCAGAGTATCTTCAGTTATAATAACACAGGTTGTATTTTATTTAAAAAGTATAATTTTTGTAATAAATAACAAATCAATAAAACCTACTCATATTACTATGAAATAGTTATTTCAACTTCAAAATTATATAAATAGCACGTATTAAGCCTACTGTGTGTTAAGAACATTACATGCATTCTTACTTGATAAGATTCTCACACATATAAAGTACAAATTATTACCTAGTTTACAGATGAGAAGTCTGAGGCATATAGAGATTATGCAACTTTTCCAGGATTTTAAACTAGGTCTATTTAAAATCAAAGCCTGCACATATTGAAAATATGAAACATTGTTTCCTTTAAAAACTAACTAACATTTAGTTAGTCATAGTTTAACATTTAAACTAACTCTAACATTTGTCAGAGTCTAAGTCATATGTAATTCCAAAAAGTGAATACATTTGGTTTCACTGGTGTTATATCAAGCTGACTAGAGATACAGGGATGATTTTTCTGAAAGTGATTTTAAAAGGTCAGTAACCACTGGAATGAATATGATAGTCCAAAATAAGATAATATCACACATAAACTCAAGAAAGTTGGGTTCCAGCCTGGTCACTGTTATTGCTTAACCAGGCACATTTTCTTGAGACAGCTCCTTTTTGTAACTGTCCTTCTTCTACTGTACAATGGGATACCATATCCATCTCTCAGAGTCCTTGCGGCAATAAAATGAGCAAACATGAAAATAATACTTGGAAATTTTTAGGCCAATGATATCTAGAAGCCATTTCAAAAGTTGATGTGGAAAACTAATACAACAGCTTCAGATAAAAAGACAATCATAGGTCAACTCCTCTCTCCAGATGACTCTGCCTCATTTAATACATTTTGTTCTTTTTATACCAAAGGGGTGCCTAGATGATCATTTAATGTTTCTAAGCAATCACATTTCTTTAATTTAGAAATAGCAATACTACTATGTACTTCCACGTAGACATTATTCATCAGAAAATATAACAATTTTAATTATTTTTGCATAGAAAAAGTCTACTAAAAGAATACAGAAGGTCAAATTCTTGCAAAATGTACGTGGCTTTCATTTTCAATATTTCAATACTTCCTATTTTCATTTAGCTTTTTCTCACAAGACTTATGTACTTCTGCTTCTAATATGAACATTTGAAACACTAAGTAAACTTTCAAGAGGATCATTTCTTATTTTGCCCAAACTGCCATATACAGCTCTAGTTTCATTTCTGAGTTGATATAATCAGCTCTGAGGGGGAATTCATAGTGAGTAGCTGGGGGAAGGAAATTTACTTTCTTCCATAAAATAGAGGTTTTCTGACCCACCATGTATTTTATTTGGAGATTCTCTGAATGATTAATTTCTCTAGATATGCAGCCTTACAAACTCAAGAAGCATGTGACTTGCTTTTGTTCCCTTTTGACCCCTTCCATCTTCCTGCCCGGCCATGACATTACCATTTTCCCAGTATCTTAATTCACTTATTCAAGTCTTTCTTTCACTGTGTCCTTTCCATCTCCGTGGTCCTTATGAGAGAGTAACATCCATTTTATAGATGAGAAATAGAAGGCATATAGACTCTATGCAACCTGCCCAGGAGATTTAAGTTGGGTCTAAAGTCAAAGCCCATGGATATGAGAAAGCCACATATCTGCCACTTCCATCTCATCCAGGTCACCCCAGTTTAGGATGTCACTACCTTAAAATTAACCTAGTCTAGCCTCAGTGTAGCTCACTTCTGAGCCACTGCTCATCTTTTCATGGCCCTATACACAAATGCCCTCATGCTATCATCCCTCTCCCCTCAGGTCTGACTAAAATATTTTTCTTTGTCTCTCCGACCATTTATACCAGGGATTCCCACCTTGACTGAATATTAGAATCACCTCAGTAGCTTTTTTACAAATGTATTTATTTTGGGCTGCATTGGGTCTTTGTTGCTGCGCGTGTGCTTTCTCTAGTTGCGGCGAGTGAAGGCTACTCTTCGTTGCAGTGTGAGGGCTTCACGGGCTTCTCTTGTTGTGGAGCACGGGTTCTAGGCGTGCAGGCTTCATTAGTTGTGGCACGCGGGCTCTAGAGCTCAGGCTCAGTAGTTGCGGTGCATGGGCTTAGTTGCTCCGCGGTACGTGGGATCTTCCCGGACCAGGGCTCGAATCCGTGTTCCCTGAATTGGCAGGCAGATTCTTAGCCACTGCGCCACCAGGGAAACCCTGTCATCAGTAGCTTTTAAACCACAAAAATGTCCGGGCTTCACTTCATACCAGTCAAATAAGATTTTCTTGGGGTGGCTATGGGCATTCACTATTTCAGTGTGCAACTAGGGTTGAAAAGAATGTGTGCAAGCTTAAAACTACATATTCTTTAAATACCAGCCTGAGTCCTACTTTCTGAACTATATCAACCCATTAGGCTCTTATGAGTGCCTGAATACCTACTTAGAATTCCTTATATTTCGATTATCATTTAGAATTATTTCAGATTTGAGCGAGTTCTTGAGTACTTACCGAGTGCCTATTACTTGCAAAACCTTATCCTAGGTCTGTCATACCTGCGATCTTCTCTCTTCAACTAACTGAAACAACCTTGAAGACATAAGCTATATCATATTTTTCCTCTAACCAAAGCAGACCTAATACAGTTATAAATGTGTATTAGATCTCAATAAATACTTTTGATGAATACCTCCAGTGTTATATTTTATTCTCTTAACCACCCAGCTTTTCAGTACATATTTATTAAACTGCTAAGTACGTGGAAGATACTTTGATAGATTTTTTTTAGTTTTAAAGAATAATCTTCACATTGACTGACTTACTTACTTCTTTTGTGGCTTTCTGTCTTAATGTTTTGAAGTGATTTTTTCTCTTTGCTATATTGGACAACGCACCCTGATACCTTAAATTTATTAGACACTTCTTATACGTCAGACATTCTTCTGAGTTATTTGCACTTACTAACTATTCAATATCCCAGCCTCATGAGACAGCACGTTCACAAGGAGTACCTTCTGAGTGGAGAAATGACTTTGCCAAGGTTACCTAGACCGTAAGAGACAGAGCTGGGACTCTAGCCCAGACAGCCTGGCCTCAGAGCCCACGACTGTGCCCTTAGCAAAGAGACAGTTTTTTCTAAGAGAGAGTTTTCAAGTGGATGTCTCCTCAGTTCAGGGAACATAGCCACAGTTTCCTTAGATTTATTGGATTATGTGTGCTTACTGACTTACGGGAAGAATTCTAAAATAATTATAAAGCAAAAACTGCCATTACTGGTACTCAAATTGATTCTCACTCAAACGTCATCTATATCACTATAACATTTTGCAGAAAAAAAGTTCTAAGAAGTTCAACAGCCAATAGGAATAGCTTAATTGTTTTAAAGTCTTGTCACATTATATAATTAAATAATATTTTGAATCTCTACAACTGCCCCCAGATGAAGTTTGCATTTTTTAGTGACTGGGAACAAACTTCACATTTCATGATTTTGTTGAAGAGGAAAGAAGCAAAGGTTTCAGTTACTAAGTAAACAATCTATTAATGTACATCCTGTCTAAAGAAGCAGAGAATATGAAACCAGAGGATTCTCAAGACTGAAGAAAGGGCAGAAGACTCACAGCTACTTAGAAGAACCTTTGTTCTTCTAGACATTTTTCTATCACCTCCCCTATATCATTTTTCTCCCTCCCATTTCCCCCTCTTTTCCTTAATTCAGTACCTTTTCTAGTTCTTTCTTCTATGTTTCATTTCTGAATCTCTTTGTAGCTATGAACAAAATTCTCTTAAACATGTACCTTAAGTAAAGACATTACAGAAATTCCTCAAAATAATAAATGTTCTTTTCCTTTCCTCATTTATCCGTCTTTCTTTATCCATCGCATTCTGCCCACCCACTCTCTGTTGTCCACCTTTGCTCCTTGGTAAAGTCTCCATATCTCACTTTCCATGTATATGAAATCACAAAGCAACTCCTTGCAATGAAAAACAATTCTTTATTAGAAACACCTAACTTAGGAGTTAAGAATTAGGTGCTTCTTCCTTGGTGAGAGGTTAATCCTCTTGAAAGCCCAGTATTTTTTACTTAATAAATTCATTATCAAGCTTCTCACCATATTTAAGCACAAATTAAGAGGAGGTAGCTTTTGAAGTCTGATATTTAGGCAGAATTGAGAATTAAATCAACAGTGAAAGGGAAGAAGACAAGTAATATGAAAACTCTCAGACATGCTTACAAACTATGCATCAAACAGACAGGAACATTTTGACTGAACTGTCTGTAAGGGACTAGGCGTGTCTTCTGGGTCTAATCAATCCTACCCAGAAAATACTAAAGAACTTAACACTGGCAAATAAAAGTCAGAGTAGCTTCTTCTTGGACCCTATGAACTGCGTGTTTAGGACAACCCTTCCTAAATGTAGCTCGCTTATGGAAACTCATCCTATCCGGAAACCCTACCAACAGTTTGTTCACCAGGCTTAAGAAAATAGATAGTAAACATCCATGGTAAATAACAAATAAGACATTTCCTACTCTTGTGGTCAAAAGCAGAAGATGTTGATTACTAAGTCACAGGCAAAACAAGTATTCTTACCGTCCTAAATATGTAAGAACTTCCTGGTTAGTGCTTCTGTGTGTGTGTGTGTGTGTGTGTGTGTTTGGTATAACGAATAGTATGGTTGTTTTGTCTGAAGTACTCGAGCATCTTCAAAAGATAAGCCTAAAACTGTCAAAGATAAATATTTCTACTTCACACATAAAAATGGAAATGCAACTAAGAAGTGAGAACTCTCAGCAAGAACTATATTCATGTATATTTACTTCACAAATATGTATTGGGCACTTAACATGTGATTTGCAAGACACTGTTAGGATCTAAAATCAAGTTATCTTGAGTTCCCCTATTCAGTACTATGAACTGTTAATTAATAAGATTAATAAGTCTTTTGCAACATTAGCTTAATAATCTCTTTTCAGGGTGAACTTATATTCGTATTTTATTTGTTCAGGGAAGTAATAAACTTGCTGTAATATAATGGAAATTTGGAACAGCCTTGCTCACAGCTGTCAAGAGATAGAGAAAAACAGAAATAAATCCATAATTGATCATCTTTTTACTGATAGATTCACATCTCAAACGGGCACTAACACCGTCTTTTAACTACGCTCACACTGCCAACTGAACACAAACTATGAAACGAGGAAATATCAAGACTTGCTCTTTCCTTACAGACCCCATTTGGTCAACATATCTCAACTGTTTTAACACATGCTCCTCAAGATAAGAAAGCATACCGCGTTACAGAGATATATATACTTTGAATTGTTACAACAGCTTCAAACTGTCACTGTGCTCTCCAAACCACAAACAATGCCTTCACTCTGCAGGGAGAGCAAGGGACCTGTTTTAAGCAATTTTCTCAAGCAATGGTTTTTTTTCTGTTGCCAGTTCCTCTGAGCCTCTGCCTCGTACTGAAGGTCAAGGACACCATTAGTGGGCACCTTTGAGGCTTCCCACCAGCTGATTCCCCTGGAATCCCTCTAAGTCATCCATAAGAGGACCCTGAGAGGCACACAGCTATCCTTTGTGCATTGGGTCCACAAGGAATCTTGTTTCAAAAGAGGTATTTAACTAAGCACACTAGTACTTGTCAGTTTAAGCCATGGCACTTGCCAAGGTAAATCATACTTAATATTCAGCATGATTTCCATACCTCCAATGAAAGGAGTAAATGGCTCTCTCTCTAGAAATGCACTCCTTCTTTAATATGCACTGTTGATACTGATGACTAATTTAAAGGTGAAAATAACTAAGATTTTTTAAAATTCCCAAAGTGCACGGTATTGTAACGGACAGAGCACAATCTCTGAGGTCAGGATAACTCCAGTTTGTATTCCATGGAGGAGCTGTGTGACCTTAGACAATTCACCTAATATCTCTGAGACTCAATTTCTTCAATAAAATGGGGAGAAAAAATACCTATCTCACGCATTTGGTGTGGGGTTTAAGTGAGGTCAAATGTCTGTCATACTGTGAACACATAGTAAATGTTAGCTCCTTTCCCTCATGTGAAAAAAAACCACTAAGTTCACAAGCTGTATCTTTGAACAACTTTTCTATTATTCTTGAGAGAAATTACCAAATTTAAATTATAATACAAGGAAATAAAATTTCTGAGGCAATTTTTAGGGCTTTTTACTTTCTGAACTAACACATATGATGATTTCAGTGTGTTTGAACAGCAGTTCAAGACACAGGAATAATTTAACTCCAAACAACCATTTAAGTTCTATTATTCAAGGTTCAGTGATAAAATGAAAAAAAAAAGTTACATATTAAGTACAGTTATTGCCCCTTAAAACCCTATTTCCTCTTATAGCATAATGAGCCTGCACTTAAAGTCAGAAAAATCTATGTTTTCCCCAAGCGTGTGAAAAAGAACCTAAAACTCATCATCACTACCCAAACAGAAACTATATTTTTTTAATTTAAATTCTAGAAGACAGTGAAAAACATCCTGTAGTAATAAAAAGCCGTCCCCAATAGCTTGTCAAAGAAGCTGAAACTGCAATTTGTAAAGAAATTTATATCATTAACGGGGGAACTGATATGACACTCAAATCTCTAGTTCTAGCAGAGACTTCAAAGAATTACAAAAGTCAAACTGACTACAAAACCCAGTTTGTAAGCATGGCTAACTGAATACCATGGCAGCTGTGGAATCAGTCAAAGATAACAAAGGGGTCATTTCTGTGTCCCCTAAACAGAAGGGCTGCTGTCTGATGCCAGCTTTCCCCTTACTGCCTGCTGTCAGGGCGCTCTGTAGACATGGCCGAGGAAAGGAGGGCAGGTAAGATGTGGCTCTAACTCTTGGATCTCACACAGAGTGACACTGCGAAGCTGAGGCTCCGGGTCCCTGAGTGTCTTCCACCAACCTACCAAGGGCTGGGTAACGTTTCCTGTGCCCTTGAGGTCTAATTAATATTTGAGCAAATAATGCTCGGACATGACTGCCAGTCCCTTACAAACTGGCATGTGGACTCTGGAGTAATTTTTTTGCTGTTTTTTTTTTTTTTTTGCGGTATGCGGGCCTCTCACTGTTGTGGCCTCTCCCGTTGCGAGGCACAGGCTCCGGACACGCAGGCTCAGCGGCCATGGCTCACGGGCCCAGCCGCTCCACGGCATGTGGGATCTTCCCGGACCGGGGCACGAACCCGTGTCCCCTGCATCGGCAGGCGGACTCTCAACCACTGCGCCACCAGGGAAGCCCTGTTTGTTTGTTTTAATTTTTATTGGAGTACAGTTGATTTATAATGTTGTGTTAGTTTCAGGTGTGCAACCAAATGAACTAGTTATACATATATATATATATATATATCCACTCTTTTTTAGACTCTATTCCCGTATAAGTCATTACAGAGTATTGGAAAGAGTTCCCTGTGCTATACAGTAGGTTCTTATTAATCATCTATTTTATATATAGTAGTGTGTATATGTCAATCCCGATCTCCCAGTTTAACCCTCCCCCCCAATCCCCTGGTAACCATAAGTTTGTTGTCTACATCTGTGACTCTACTTCTGTTTTGTAACTAAGTTCATTTGTACCCTTTCTTTAGATTTCACATAGAAGCAATATCATAAGGGCTCTGAAGTAATTTTATATTTTTTAATTAATTTATTTAGTTATTTATTTTTGGCTGCGTTGGGTCTTTGTTGCTGCATGCGGGCTTTCTCTGGTTGCAGCAAGTGGGGGCTACTCTTCGCTGTGGTGCATGTGCTTCTCACTGCGGTGGCTTCTCTTGTGGCAGAGCACAGGATCTAGAGCACAGGCTCAGTAGTTGTGGCACACGGGCTCAGCAGTTGTGGCTTGTGGGCTCTAGAACACAGGCTCAGTAGTTGTGGCGCATGGGCTTAGTTGCTCCATGGCATGTGGGATCTCTCTGGACCAGGGCTCGAACCGTGTCCCCTGCATTGGCAGGCGGATTCTTAACCACTGCACCTCCAGGGAAGCCCTGTTTTGGAGTAATTTTAAATCCTGATTCTGCCAATTAGCTGTCTGGCCTAGAATAATCTACTTAATTTCCTCATCTGCAAACTGGGCACTATAGTAGCTTCTGCTGTATAGGGTTGTCAGAATGGTTACCTGAATTAATATCTGGCTGCTACATAGGAGGTTCTCTCATAGAGTTTCTTAAATAAACACCAAGCACCAAGATATTCTGAAAAATAATATCAGATTCATGCCAAAATCTTAAGTTCAACTAGGCAAGAAGTCAGAAAGATTTTAATGACTGAAATATTATTTCACTTAATAAAGGTATTAATTAAATATCTACATGTATATATAAGTAGTATATATTTAAATATGTAACTATATAAATCACATATTCTATACACTGTTTATTATCTATTTATTTAACATGCTAATGTACAGGGTTCTGTTTTTAAATGTGATCAATTTCAAGATCAGATTAAAGAAGTATTTACTGTGGGTGTATGTGTACACTATATAAATAGAATGCCTTTGTATACTTCATAACATTTTTATCCTACAATTAATCAATTAAGATTATGATTGACTCTTGTCAACTTGCCATCTGTACTGCATTATATTCAAGTGGTAAAACAGATCTTAGAAAGTTTGCTATGCAAAGTAGAGTCACTGACTAAATAACCTCTGTATACAGAAACAAAATTATGATGTGGTCATAACTTGAAATAATCGTATTTGTCATCTTCAACTTTTCCCTTTTACATTTTGTTTTTATGACAAGATATAGTTCCTTCATTCATTAAAAATATTGTAAGAGGATGATTTCTAATGAAACATAGGACATAGAGACTCTCATAATTTACATTAGAACTTGCAGTGTGTCTTGTGCATGTTAACTTCAAAATTCTTCACTCTTGTTTGCAATTAGGAGGAGTACAGAGCTGACAAGTGGCTCCACTCTTTCTTCTCTGTGAATGAGCATCACGTTTCTGTTGACGGACCTATGCTGCTGGATATTGGAACATATATATGTAAAGCATCATGGGGTATTTTTTATTTTTGCTTTTTAATACTATATTTACAATTAGACTATGCTTAGAAAAAGTAAAATACATAATCATAACCTAATAACCAACTGAACAACAATAATATAAAATCAATGATTATTTTACTCAAAGCTATACCAAATAACCAGTTTAAATGATTATTCATGTTTTACTCACTGAATTTATTAAATAGTTGATCAAACAGGCCAAACCAACATCAGACTTTTGCAATATATAAAGCTATATGCCTCAAAAGCAATAGCTTTTCCTATGGCTTAGGGTCAGATTTATAGAAGTTGAAAGCACTAAAGAACTATGTTCTCAATATTGGTGCTGAATGAAATCAACCATCAGTGGTCTGATATCATTCCTTTGCATTAGAAGGAGCATACGGCTAACTTATTCATTTTTAATCAATTTTTAGTTTGTTTCCTCCAGAGCGGGAGCCATGTCTGATTCATCTTTCTATCTTCCCAGAGTGTTTATCAAACATTATGTATAAGTAAAAGTACATTAACTCAAATGGGTCAAGCTGAGAGGCCCCACTGCAGCTCACTATAGAAGTACTGAACAACACAGATGTGTTTAAGTTATGATCACATTATTTGAGATATAGGGGCATGGTACTGAACATGTTTTTTTACGTACTGGAAAGTAACAATCACATTTAGAAAAGCAATATTTTCTGACTGGGGGATACAAATTCTACTCTCAAAAAATTTATAGTGTTATTTTTCTATCTTCTCCAATAAGAAGTAGTTCTTGGAAATTATTATGACCCTCAACTTGAATAGACACATTATTCCTTAAAACACACACACATAATGTGTTTCCTACCTAATTCCCTCTTGGTCTGGCATTCCTAGCATAAGCTGAAAATGGTTCTCCAGCTATCAAAGCAGTCTAATACTGGGTTAGAACTGAAGTTAAAATCAAAGCTCTCAAATGGCCTATTTGGGGAACCATCAATAAGCTGACCTCACAGTTCAGATGGGGCATCACTGAAGGGTAATATGTACACATTACACATATACAGGTTTAGACATATGTAGGGATGAGATTTTTATGCCCAAATTAGTCATTCACACTAAAGACCAATGCCGAACTTTTGTTAATAACCAAGGCGTAGGATACAGTCTGCTTGAGTGTGATACACAGTATAATAATGCCTGCTTCATTATAAGGACATCCTGAAAAAATTGTACAGAAGTGGTATTTTCAATAATTAGAAAACTGTTAGTAATCCAGGAGAAATTAGTAATCCAGGAGAAACTGGATGAGGGCCTGAACTACTATAATAGTACTGAGATTGGAGAGAAGTGGACAGTTTTTAGACACAGGTCATAGAATTGACAGGTCTTGGTGGTCCATTGGATGTAGGAAAAAGCGAGGAATCAGGATAATGACGAGGTTTCACGTGTGACAGCATGTGTGGATAATGGTACTATTTACTGAGATCAGGAGCACAGAGGCTGAAAAGATAAGTGTACTTTGGGATGTGTTTGAGGTATGCACGGGGCATCCAACTGAGGATATCCAGTAAGCAGGATGTCCTTGATATGATAAGGAACTAGACTGGGAGTATAAATTGGGAAGTATTAAAACACAGGCAATCACTGAAGTCATGAGTGTGTATAAGATCACTCCAGAGGATAATAGAGAGTAAGAAGAGGGAAAAGCATAGGAAAGCATATCTCCATATCACTCAACTGGTCGCTAAGAGATGTTGCCTCATTGAAACACTGAAATACTGAAAATACATGCTTTCATAGCGTTAAGTGATGGTGTTTAATAGCAATGTAAAACTGCCAAGGCTATAAATTAATTTTGCTTTCTAACGTTTTCAACATCCTTTTGTTTCACAGTGTGGTTTCCTCAAGTTACCACACACATAACTCCCTGGGCTGTTGAGGCCAGTCAGTTTCACTTCATGCTACACAAACAAGCATGAGACATGAGGTTAAATCCTAACCACACATCTTGTTATTTACTTGTGTTTATACAAAACAGACCTGCACAATCAAGTAATTCAACTGGAATTATAAAAATCTTCTAATTTTTCACAGATAAAATTACCTGTGGAGATGATTGTGATATTTGTTTCATAACTGCCCATTTTGCAACTCACCAGTTTTCCCACATCAGCCAATAATAAAAGAAATAGCTGATTTGATTTTTTTGCTTTGTTTCTAACCTTTGACAAGAACATTAAGGACATTCAAGACCTCACTAATCACAGTATCTTTACCTCTGCTCTTTGTATGGTCCTATCAGTTACAAAGGACATTCAGCAATCTTTAAACTGTACATTGAGCTTTACCAAAGAAACAAGATCCCATGCATGTCTTGCTAATTAAATGTTAAACCAAACAAGTGTGCCACAAACAAAATAATCCCAGGCCATACATATTATTATACACAATTCTTAAACTATTTTCTGAGACCATTAGCATTGCTTAGTTGGTATATAACATTATGAAATTGGTCTACTTAATTTTGGTAAAATCTTCTAATAGTTCAAGAAATATGAGTTGCTTCTTATTGTCTAGTTTATCAACCATTCCTATCCCTTGTCATTGAAGCCAGGGTTCCAAGTTAACTTTTTAAATTACCTTTTAAACCTGGTGGCCTTATGAAAATATCTAACCCCCTGTCAGTTTCACACACAGAGAATTAATCTTCATTTATGTTTTCGTATATTTTAAAGTTCCCTGTAGGAAAGCCATTGAATCCTCTTCCTCAGACAAAATATCACTTATTTCTATGATGTAAAATATGTCCATTATAAAGTCAGATTGTTTCTGAAGAAAGTCTATGAGGCCATAATACTCATTATGATGGTATGGATATAACACACTTCGTGATGTTTGGTGTCTTAAGGTATTTTTGACTTCCCCTGGATGTAAAAAGGAACGAAAATGACATGCTCTCTCAGAGTATGTTAGGCAGGAATTGACTCTGAAAGTCTTAGGTTACTGCAGAGTTAAGAAACCATGTTAAAGATGGATCCTTTGAAATTGATTCCTGGCTGTGTTTCCAATAAAGGGTAAAGCTAGCGGAAAATCTTCAGGAATTGTCATTTTTTTAATAGAGTAATATTCAGACGCAGAAAAACGATAGGGAAACTAATACCTTGGTTTGATATTAAAAAAAAAACAGTCAAATTGCTCCTACCTGGGTAAGTGAAGCATTTTGCCTAGAATGAAAACAAGAGAAAAGCACATTGCCTGTCCCCGATAGACCCCAACTGGTTTGACTTGTCTTCATTAGTGTCACCTTTCTGTACTGGAATGAGATATGACTAGATGAACAATGATGATGAGTATGATCAAGTCTGATGGGCCAGTGTTTCCATTCAGGTCTGGTGGTTTAGTACTTCCTCACATTCTGTTCAGTCCAAATTAAAGAAAACGTTTTCCCTTTTTTATGTGTAAAATAATAAAAATTATTTTAATATATTTACTTTCTATTTATTTCAACCTTGAACACTGATGGGCTAATGTGTCATAAATATTCAGCCTCTAGGTTACCATAGGACTGTGTGTACAGCATTTGCTATAATGTAATTGAACAGTTTATTTGTCTACCTCCCTTTGACTAGAAGCTCCTAGAGGATAAGAATGCATGCAGACACCATGTCTTATTCATCTGTATAAATTCAACATCTAGAAAAGCATCTCGCCCATAAAAGGCAATAATAATAAGTGCTTCTAGGTAAATGTACTAGATATTCAAACTAAATGGATAATGATGGTATTAATTTAGAAAGGGAATAGAGAAGCAGTATGTAGAGTTATTAGAATACAGTTTCTGGCACAATCAACTATAGGTTTAGCTTTCAAACCTGTCACTAGCTGTGTGAATTGGGCAAATTATCTGGCTTTCTTAAACTTCAATTTCCTTTCTAAAAGAGGGAAATGGCCATGGCTGCCTTTGAGGATCAGGTAAAGATTAAATAAGAGAATGTATATAAAAGCACTTATCACTGATTGGGGTTCACAGTAAAGCTCTCAATAAATGACAACAAAACCAAAATAAACTTAAATAAACCAATATTTCTGAAAGCAGTATGTTTTTTCCCTACCCCCTGTTGTTAAAAAGGAACTGGAAAATAGTCAACTAAACACGCATTTTTATCTCTCTCTCTCCTATGATCCCATTTCAATGACAGTGAAGACTGACAAAAAGAATAAATCTGTGACAATGCTAAAAACAAAACCTTGAGAGAATGAGAAAAGCCACAGACTGGGAGAAAAATATTTGCAAAGGACACATCTGATAAAGAACTGTTAGCCAAAATATACAAAGAACTCTTAAAACTCAACAAGAATAAAATAAAGAATCTGATTAAAAAATGGGTATGACCTGAACAGACACCTTACCAAAGAAGATACTATATAGCTGGCAACTAAACATATGAAGAGATGTTCAACAGCATATGTTATTAGGGAATTTCAAATTAAAACAAGAGCAAATTAATTTCAAATTAAAACAAGAAAATTAATTTCAAATGAAAACAAGCAGTACAAACTCTTATTCTTTGCTGGTGAGAATGCAAAGTGATACAGTCACTTTGGAAGACAGTTTGGCTGTTTCTTACAAAATCAAACATACTATTAATATACTATCTAGCAATCGTGTACACTGGTATATATCCATATGAATTGAAAAATCATGTCCACACAAAAACCTACACAAGGATATTTACAGCAGCTTTATTCATAATTGCCAAACCTGGAAGCAACCAAGAGGTCTCTCAGTAGGTAAGTGGATAAATAAACCGGTATATCCAGAAAATGAAACATTATTCATTGCTAAAACAAAACAAAACAAACCAACTAAAAATACAGGAGCAATCGAGTCATGAAAAGACACAGAGGAAACTTAAATGCATATTATTAACTGAAATAAGTCAACCTGAAAAGGCTCGTACTGTATGATTCCAACTATATGATAATCTGGAAAAGGTAAAACTATGGAGACAGTAGAAGATTGGTAGTTTCCAGGAGTTTGGGGGAGGGAGGGATGAATAGGCAGAGCATAGAGGACTTTTAGGGCAGTGAAACAATTCTGCATGATATTACAATGGTGGATACATGTCATTATACATTTGTCAAAACCCACAGAATGTACAACACTGAGGGTGAACCCTAATGTAAACTCTGGACTTTGGGTGATGAATGATGTGCAAATGTAGGTTCATCAATTATAACAAACATACAACCATGGTGAGGAAAGTTGATAGTGAGGGAGGTTGTGCATGTATAGAGAGGGAATACATGGGAACTCTCTGTACTTTCCACTCAGTTTTGCTGTGAAGCTCAAAATTGCCCTAGAAAATAAATTCTATTAATTAAAAAAGAAAAAACCAATATTTTCTTGTAATTAATTAAAATAGAAATGCCTCTAACTGCAACTGTGCTATTTTCTTCAAAAATGAAACAAACAAAAAATCCTGGTTATTCACAAATAACATTATTTGCTATTTTAACTCTGTTAAACAATCAACCTGTTGTCATACAATAATATTCAGGGTATTACTTCCAAATACCTGACATTCAATAATTTCTGGTTTCTTAATGAACATCTTTGATTTCTAAATATTTTACAACATCCCCTTTTCTCTTAAGGTTAAGTAATTCTGGGTTCCCTTTTGTATTTCTGAGGTAGTACACCTTCAAATATATATAGCTAAGTAGAATATTCCTTTATAGCTTATAAAATGTACTAGAGATTAAATTTTTATCAGTCTGTATTCCCTGAAATATACAAACAGGAGCCTTATAAATCAATCTATATAAGTTAATGGTTTTCTTCTATAAACTGCTACTTGCCTTAGGTTATGTTATTGCTTAGTATAAGAAAACACCTCAGAAATATTAGAAATATCAATATATCACTGCAGATCGATAAACATCAATTTACTGATTAACATTCATCATTTTTATTTCCATTGAGAAGCAATTAATCATTAATAGTAACCTAGCTTGAATCTTAGTCTTTAGATCATTTGTTCTCTTCATTGCTATGGTCTGACCCAAGATGGAAATAGAAATATTGATCTAATTTTTACCTCTTATTCTAAGTCTCTGGACACATATATACAATCCCCAAATAATACTGGATTTGAATTCTATAATTAAAATGTAGCCTCAAAAAAATTTCCAGAGCAGTGTCATATAACAAATATAAGACATACACACACAAAAAGAGGGAGAGTGAAATCTAATTTGAGGACAAAATAAAGAAGAAATGTGAAAATCTTCTTTTACCACTGTTTCCACAAGTCAAGTAAAAAAAAAACAACCATAAAGCAAAAATTAATATTAAACAAAATAGAGATAAAAATGGAGAAATATACATTAGCTAAAATAATCCGGCATAAAACTTGGTGAAGATAGTGATTTGCTGTGACATGCTGCATTTCTTTATTCTACTTTGCTAATTTTTGATTAGTGGAGGCAGAAGTGATGATTATCAAGGTGGAGAGAGGAGGGGATATGGCTGGCATAAACATGCATAGATGGGGATGAGCTAGTATTTTAGACTAATCATGGTTTAGAAAAAGAAAGAAAAATTTGGTATAAAATTCTTCACTTTCTTTTTAATACCATAGTATTCACATTTGTGTTGTATTATGGTTTGAAATATGCAGAAAGTTTATGTGAAGAAAATGTTTATTACCTATCTAGATCTACTGTCTATGACGAGACTATCTACAATGCCATATAGTTCAACTAATTAACTCAATATCTGAATAAAACTGTCTAGAAAAATATAGTAGGGCTTCCCTGGTGGCGCAGTGGTTGAGAGTCCGCCTGCCGATGCAGGGGACACGGGTTTGTGCCCCGGTCCGGGAAGATCCCACATGCCGCGGAGTGGCTGGGCCTGTGAGCCATGGCCGCTGAGCCTGCGCGTCCGGAGCCTGTGCTCCGCAACGGGAGAGGCCACAACAGTGAGAGGCCTGCGTACTATGAAAAAGAAAAAAACCAAAAAAAACTATAGTAGCTGTTCTCTGGTTTTTTAAGAACTTGACTCTGTTTATCTAGCATTTTTTCTTTTAGGACTCTACCCCAGGCCAATCCACAGCATTCCTGCTTAGTCATGTGATTTGAATTGGGTATACTGCTAACCTACATACCCTCCTCTTTCCTGGCCTCATTGGAAGTTCCTCACTGGTAGCCTCACTGGGCCTACCTTCAGCCATGATGATTTGATCAGAAGTGAGGGATGTGACCAAAGCCAATTCTTCCCAAGTATTTTGGAAAGAATATCTGCAAAGATATTGTAAGGCTTCAGAAATATGCAGGGATCATACAAAGAATCTGTAAGCTCTGTGAATGAGATAAAGGAAGACAAATATATGAAAAGGCACACCATATTTCTGTTATGCATAGAAAGACTCAAAATTGATAAAATATTCTTTCTAAATGAATCCATACATATTATTCATTTTTGGCCAAAATAAATTTAAAAATACGTAAAACCAGAATGTTCAGTTTATCTGAAAGGATAAGTGCATGATAGCAGTTCAGATGGAACAGATGGATTAGATTTAAGTGTAAAAAGATGTAAAAGTGATAGGAAAACTTTAAGTGCAAGTATTATCTAAATCTTGAAGTGGAAAGCTTTTCTTGTTTGACATCACAAGATCATAAAGCATAAAAAATAGAGAGTTGACTACATATTTGTACAGAAGGTTATACAAAGTCAAAAGACAAATGGATAACTGAAGAAAAATATTTGCAACCTATGTGAGAGACACAGAGATAATATTCATGATATGTAAAGAAATAGCACACTCCAGAAACATAAAAGTAACTCCACAGAAGAAACCGTTTCATAATATGAAAAAGTAATCCCAAAGAAAATCACTGACTAATAATAATGGAAAGATAACCAACAAAAATGTCAACTAATGTGATATCATCTTTCATCCATCAGAGTAGCAAAGACATAAAAATACTGGTAATTCCAAGTTTTGATCTGAGTGTAAGGAAATAAGTTTTCTCATATATTTTTGGTGATAGTGTAAATGAGTTCAATATTTTTGGAGTAAAGTATTTCTTTTAACATTGTTATCATTGCAAAAATATTCTTAAACCATTAAAACGTCCAACAAGAAGGACTTGGGGACTTCCCTGGTGGTGCAGTGGTTGAGAGTCTGCCTTCCAATGCAGGGGACACAGGTTCGTGCCCTGGTCTGGGAAGATCCCACATGCCGTGGAGCGGCTGGGCCCGTGAGCCATGGCCCCTGAGCCTGCACGTCCGGAGCCTGTGCTCCGCAATGGGAGAGGCCACAACAGTGAGAGGCCCACGTACCGCAAAAAAAAAAAGAAGGACTTGGTTAATAAATTAAGATATAACAATAAAATGAATGCTAAACATACATTAAAACACATAAAAGACATCTATATGACTTTATGTGAAAAGAAATTCCTGCCATATTATAGGGTAAAAGACATAAACTACCAAAAAAAAAGTTATAAAAACATCTTGACAAAGCCATGACTAGCTACTTCTCACTTTAAAGGTGGAACAGGATCATTAGCCAATGAATGTGTGCAGCCTCCAGAAGCTCTAAAAGGACCATAATCCTCAGTTACAACACTAATCTTAAGGGGGAAAGTGATCTGTGTTACCAGATCCCTAACTGGTATGATTTCCAGGAATGCATTCTCAACATAAACAAGGACTACCTGTACTATTCCAGAAAGTGGAAATGATAAAAATCAGCATTTGAGTGAACACTGAAATGCATCCTGTAACCAACCACTGAATCAGGGTACAAGACAAACAATGATTCTAACAGAACTTGGGAAAGAGTACTGAATAAAATTTAGTATCTTGCTCCCTAACTTACCTTTGTTTATGACTCTGTAGGGAGCAAACTGTTTTCCTCAACTCTGTGACAAAAAGAACTAGGGAAGACAGGATAACCAAGAAGAATTTGGCCCTCAATGAATTCTCAGTAAATAATTTTGAACTGCCCAAAATAAAATAAAATAAACAAAATTGACACACCTTTAGTTAGACTCAACAAGAAAAGAAACAGAGGACTCAAATAAATACAATTAGAAATGAAACAGGAAACGTTAAATCTTATACCACAGAAATACAAAAAATCATGAAAGACTACTACAAACAACTACAAACCAACAAATTGGACATAGAATAAATAAATTCCTAGAAATATACACTCTCCCAAGATGGAATCATGAAGAAATAGAAAATCTGAAAAGACACATTACTAGTAAGGAGATTGAATCAATAATCAAAAACCTCCCAACAAACAAAAGTCCAGGACCAGAAGGCTTCACTGGTGAACTCTACCAAACAATCAAAGGAGAATTAATATCAATCCTTATCAAACTCTTCCCAAAAACAGAAGAGAAGGGAATACTTCCAAGCTCATTTTACAAAGTCAGGATAACCCTGATATTAAAACCAGACAAAAAAAAAAAAAAAACCAGACAAGAACACTGCAAGAAAAGAAAATGTACAGGCCAATATCCCTGATGAACATACACACACAAATCCGCAACAAAATATTAGCAAACCAAACTCAACAACACATTAAAAGGATCATACACCATGACCAAGTGAGATTTATTCCAGGGATGCAAGAATTGTTCAACATCTGCAAATCAATGTGATAAACCATATTTACAAAATGAAGGAAAAAACCATATGATCAACTCAATCGATGCAAAAAAGCACTTGACAAAATTCAACATCCACTTATGATAACAATTCTCAACAAAGTGGGTAGAGAGGGAACATACCCCAACGTGATAAAAGCCATATAAGACAAACCCACAGCTAACATCATACTCAATGGTGAAAACCTAAAAGCTTTTCCTCTAAGATCAGGAACAAGACAAGGATGCCCAATTTCACCACTTTTATTCAACATATTGATAGTATTCAAAGTGCTAGTCACAGCAATTAGGCATAATAAAGAAATAAAAGACAACCAAATTGGAAAGAAAAAAGTAAAACTGTCACTATTTGCAGATGACATTATATTATATATGGAAAAACCTAAAGACTACACACACACACACACACACACACACACAAAAACTATTAGAACTAATAAACAAATTTAGTAAAACTGCAGGATACAAAATCAATATACAGAAATCTGTTGAGATTGGATCAAGATGGCACAGTTGAAGGAAGTGTGCTCACTCCATCTTGCAAGAGCACTGGAATCACAACCAACTGCTGAACAATCATCAATAGGAATACACGGGAACTCAACAAAAAAGATACCCCACATGCAAAGACAAAGGAGAAGCTGCAGTGAGATCGTAGGAGGCGTGCAATCACAATAAAACCAAATCCCATAACCACTGGGTGGGTGACTCACAAACTGGAGAACACTTATACCACAAAAGTCCACCCACTGGAGTGAAGGCTCTGAGTCCCACATCAGGCTTCCCAACCTGGGGGTCTGGCAACGGGAGGAGGAATTCCTAGAGGATCAGACTTTGAAGGCTAGTGGAATTTGACTGCAGGACTTCAACAGGACTGGGGGAAACAGAGACTTCACTCTGATGTGCAGTGTGCACATCAGGACCCAGGGTAAGGAGCAGTGAGCCCATAGGAGACTGAACCAGAGCTATCTACTGGTGTTGGAGAGTCTCCTGCAGAGGCAGGGGGTGGTGGAGGCTCACCGTGGGGACAAGGACACTGGCAGCAGAAATTCTGGGAAGTACTCCTTGGTGTGAACCCTCCCAGAGTCTGCCATTAGCCCCACCAAAGAGCCAGGTAGGCTCCAGTGCTGGGCTGCCTCAGGTCAAAAAACCAACAGGGAACCTAGCCCCACCCATCAGCAGACAAGTGGATTAAAGTTTTACTGAGCTCTGCCTACCAGAGCAACAGCCAGCTCTACCCACCACCAGTCTCTCCCATGAGGAAGCTTGAACAAACCTCTTAGAGAGCCTCATCCACCAGAGGGCAGACAGCAGAAGCAAGAAGAACTACAATTCTGCAGCCTGTGGAAAAAAAACCATATTCATGAAGAGACAGACAAAATGAAAAGGCAGAGGACTCTGTACAGAAGAAGGAACAAGATAATAGCCCAGAAAAACAACTAAATGAAGTGGAGATAGGCAACCTTCCAGAAAAAGAATCCAGAATAATGACAGTGAACATGATCCAGGACCTTGGAAAAGAATGGGGGCAAGATCGAGAAGATGCAAAAAATGCTTAACAAAGACCTAGAAGACTTAAAGAACAAATAAACAGAGATTAACAATATCATAACTGAAATGAAAAATACACTAGAAGGAATCAATGGCAGAATAACTGAGGCAGAAGAATGGATAAGTGAACCGGAAGACAGAATGGTGGAATTCACTGCCATGGAAAAGAAAAAAGAATGAAAAGAAATGAAGACAGCTTAAGAGACCTCCAGGACAATATTAAACACAACAACATTCGCATTATAGGGGTTCCAAAAGGAGAAGAGAGAGAGAAAGGACCCAAGAAAATATTTGAAGAGATTATAGTTGAAAACTTCCCTAACATGGGGAAGGAAATAGCCATGCAAGTCCAGGAAGCGCAGAGAGTCCCAAGCAGGATAAACCCAAGGAGAAACATACCAAGACACATAGTAATCAAACTGACAAAAATTAAAGACAAAGAAAAAATATTGAAAGCAACAAGGGGAAAAAAAGCATCTTTTCCAACCACAACACTATGAGATTAAAAATCAATTACAGAGAAAAAAATGTAAAAAATAAAAACACATGGAGTCTAAGCAATACGTTACTAAATAACCAAGAGATCACTGAAGAACCCGTTGCTCTGCAACGGGAAAAGCCACAACAGTGAGAGGCCCGCATACCGAAAAAAAAAAAACAAAACAAAAAACCTCGAAACAAACGACAGTGAAAAGACAATGACCCCAAACCTATGGGATGCAGCAAAAGCAGTTCTAAGAGGGAAGTTTATAGCAGTACAACCCTACCTCAAAACAAGAAACATCTCAAATAAACAATCTAAACTTATGCCTAAAGGAACTAGAGAATAAGAACAAACAAAACCCAAAGTTAGTAGAAGGAAAGAAATCATAAAGATCAGAGCAGAAATACATGAAATAGAAACAAAGACAACAGTAGCAAAGATCAATAAAACTAAAAGGTGGTTCTTTGAGAAGATAAAAAAAATTGATAAATGTTTAGCCAGACTCATCAAGAAAAATAGGGAGAGGACTCAAAGAGATAAAATTAGAAATGAAAAAGGAGAAGTTACAATGGACACCACAGAAATACAAAGCATCATAAGAGACTACTACAAGCAACTCTAGTCCAATAAAACGGACAACCTGGAAGAAATGGACAAATTCTTAGAAAGGTATTACCTTCCAAGACTCAACCAGGAAGAAATAGAAAATACGAACAGACCAATCTCAAGTAATGAAATTGAAACTGTGATTTAAAATCTTCCAACAGGGCTTCCCTGGTTGCGCAGTCATTGAGAGTCTGCCTGCTGATGCAGGGGACGCGTGTTCGTGCCCCGGTTCGGGAAGACCCCACATGCAGTGGAGCGGCTAGGCCCGTGAGCCATGGCCACTGAGCCTGAGCTTCCGGAGCCTGTGTTCTGCAACGGGAGAGGCCACAGCAGTGAGAGGTCCACGTACCCCCCAACAAAATAAAATCTTCCAACAAACAATAGTCCAGGACCAGATGGCTTCACAAGTGGTTTCTATCAAACATTTAGAGAAGAGCTAACACTCATCCTTCTCAAACTCTTCCAAAGAATTGCAGAGGAAGGAACACTCCCAAACTCATTCTATGAGGCCACCATCACCCTGATACCAAAGCCTGACAGGACAGAGATACTACAAAAAAGAAAATTACAGACCAATATCACTGATGAATACAGATGTCAAAATCCTCAACAAAATACTAGGAAACATAATCCAACAACACATTAAAAGGATCATACACCAGGATCAAGAGGGATTTATCCCAGGGATGGAAGGATTCTTCAATATATGCAAATCAATCAATGTGATACACCATATTAACAAACTGAAGAATAAAAAGCATACGATCATCTCAGTAGATGCAGAAAAAGTTTCTGACAAAATTCAACACCCATTTATGATAAAGACTCTCCAGAAGGTGGGCATAAAGGGAACCTACCTCAACATAATAAAGACCATAAACAACAAACCCACAGCAAACATCATTCTCAATGGTGAAAAACTGAAAGCATTTCCTCTAAGATCAGGAATGAGACAAGGATGTCCACTCTGGCCACTATTATTCAACACTGCTTTGCAAGTCCTAGCCACGGCAATCAGAGAAGAAAAAGAAATAAAAGGAATACAAATCGGAAAAGAAAAAGGAAAACTGTCACTGTTTGCAGATGACATGATACTATACATAGAGAATCCTAAAGATACCACCAGAAAACTACTAGAGTTCATCAATGAATTTGGTAAAGTTGCAGGGTACAAAATTAATGCACAGAAATCTCTTGCATTCCTATACACTAACAACGAAAGATCAGAAAGAGAAATTAAGGAAACAATCCCATTCACCATTGAAACAAAAAGAATAAAATACCTAGGTATAAACGTACCTAAGGAGGTAAAAGTCCTGTACTCAGAAAACTATACGACACTGATGAAAAAATCAAAGATGACACAAACAGATGGAGAGATATACCATGTTCTTGGATTGGAAGAATCAATATTGTGAAAATGACTATACTACCCAAAGCAATCTACAGATTCAATGCAATCCCTATCAAATTACCAGTGGCATTTTTTACAGAACTAGAACAAAAAATCTTAAAATTTGTATGGAGACACAAAAGACCCGAAATAGCCAAAGCAGTCTTGAAGGAAGAAAATAGAGCTGGAGGAATCAGACTCTCTGACTTCAGACTATACTACGAAGCTACAGTAATCAAGACAATATGGTACTGGCACAAAAACAGAAATATAGACCCATGGAACAGGATAGAAAGCCCAGAGATAAATTCATGCACTTGTGGTCAACTAATCCATGATAAAGGAGGCAAGGATATACAATGGAGAAAAAACAGCCTCTTCAATAAGTGCTGCTGGGAAAACTGGACAGCTAAATGTAAAAGAATGAAATTAGAACAGTCCCTAACACCATACACAAAAATAAACTCAAAATGGATTAGAGATCTAAATGTAAGACCAGACACCATAAAACTCTTAGAGGAAAACATAGGAAGAACACTCTTTGACATAAATCACAGGAGGATCTTTTTTGATCCACCTCCTAGAGAAATGGAAATAAAAACATAAATAATCAAATGGACCTAATGAAACTTCAAAGCTTTTGCACAGCAAAGGAAACTACAAACAAGATGAAAAAACAACCCTCAGAATGGGAGAAAATATTTGCAAATGAATCAACTGACAAAGGATTAATCTCCAAAATATATAAACAGCTCATGCAGCTCAATATTAAGAAAAACAACCCAATCAAAAAATGGACAGAAGACCTAAATAGACATTTCTCCAAAGAAGACATAGAGATGGCCAAGAAGCACATGAAAAGCTCCTCAGCATTACTAATTATTAGAGAAATGCAACTCAAAACTACAATGAGGTATCAACTCACACCAGTTAAAATGGGCACCATCAGGCAATCTACAAACAACAAATGCTGGAGAGGATGTGACGAAAAGGGAACCCTCTTGCACTGCTGGTGGGAATGTCAACTGATACAGCCAGTATGGAGAACAATATGGAGGTTTCTTAAAAAACTAAAAATAGAACTACCATATGATCCAGCAATCCCACTACTGGGCATATACTCAGAGAAAACCATAACTCAAAAACACACATGCAACTCAATGTTCACTGCAGCACTATTTACAATAGCCAGGTCATGGAAACAACCTAAATGCCCATCAACAGACGAATGGATAAAGAAGTAGTGGTACATATACACAATGGAATATTACTCAGCCATATAAAGGTATGAAATTGGGTCATTTGTAGAGATGTGGGTGGACCTAGGGACTGTCATAAATAGTGAAGTAAGTCAGAAAGAGAAAAACAAATATCATATACTAATGCATACGTATGGAATCTAGAAAAATGGTACAGATGAACCAGTTTGCAATGCAGAAATTGAGACACAGATATAGAGAACAAATGTATGGACACCAAGGGGGGAAAGCAGAGGTGGGGGGCTGGTGGTGGGATGAATTGGAATATTTGGATTGGCATATATACACTAATATGTATAAAATAGATAACTAATAAGAACCTGCTGTATAAAAAACAAATAAAATTCAAAAATTCAAAAAAAAAGAAATCTGTTGCATTTCTATACACTAAGAACAAATTATCAGAGAAATTAAGAAAATAATTCTATTTATAATTGTATCAAAAAGAATAAAATACCTAGGAATAGGTATTTTTTATTTTTCATTGAAATACACTGAAAAGCATAAGACATTGATAAAAGAAATTGAAAATACTAATCTATAGAAAGATATTCTATATTCATGGATTGGATTAACTAATATTGTTAAAATGTCCAGACTACCCAAATCAATCTATACATTCAATGCAATTCCTGTCAAAATCTATATTCAGCCATAAAACAGAAGTAAATCTTGCTATTTGCAACAACATGGACAGACCTTGAGGGCATTATGCTAAGTGAAATAGGCTAGACTGAGTAAGACAAATATTAAATGGTACCACTTATACGTGGAATCTAGAAAACTAACAAAAACCAATACAAGCTCATAGATACAGAGAACAGGTTAGTGGGTGCCAGAGATGGAGTGTAGGGGTGGGTGAAATGGGTGAAGGTGGTCAAAAAGTACAAACCTACGGTTATAAGTGAGTCATCGGGATGTAATGTACAGCATGGCAACTATAGTTAATAATACTATACTGCATATTTGAAAGTTGCTAAGAAATCAGATCTTAAAAAAGTCATTACAAGAAAAAAAAATTCTGTAATCATGTATGGTGACAGATGTTAAGTAGACTTATTATGGTGATCACTTTGCAACATATGCAAATATCAAATCATTATATTGTATACATGAATTAACATAATGTTGTCTGTCAGTTATACCTCAATAAAAAAGGGACTTGGTTAACAAATTAATATGTAACAATAAGATGAATGCTAAATATCCATTAAAACATATGAGAGGGTCTTGTCTGGTGGCGCAGTGGTTAAGAATCCGCCTGCCAATGTAGGGGACATGGGTTCCAGCCCTGGTTCAGGAAGGTCCAACATGCTGCAGAGCAACTAAGCCCATGTGCCACAACTATTGAGCCTGGGCTCTAGAGCCCACAAGCCACAACTACTGAGCCTGCGTGCCAAAACTGTTGAAGACCGGGAGCCTAGAGCCCGTGCTGCGCAACAAGAGAAGTCACCACAATGAGAAGCCCGCACGCGACAACGAAGAGTAGCCCCCGCTCGCCACAACTAGAGAAAGCCCGTGCGCAGCAATGAAGACCCAACCAGCCATAAATAAATAAATAAATAAATTTATTTTAAAAAATGAGAGCTCTATGATGATATAAACTATATAATATGAAAAGAAATTCCTGCTATGTTATAGGGTAAGAGACATAAACCACGAACAAAAGTTATAAAACCAAATACACAATTACAACCTAGCTCACATCTATTGTGTGCTTACCACATGTCAGGGACTATGGTACACACCAAGTGCTACATGTGCAAGTACACACTTAAGCAGGCACATACTCACAAATACTGTGTACACATGCATCAATCTTTTATTACCCTTGTGGAGTGGGAGTACTAGAGCAGAGGGTAGGATGGAAAGAGAAGGTTGACAGGTGGGGCTGCTCAAGGAGGATGAGGTTCTCTTACTACTACACAAAACAGTATTTGCTTGAGTTATTTTTACTATGCACGTTTTTTGCTTTATTATCAGGGGAAAATCAAAGATAGTTTCATCTTGAGAGAAAAAGAAATAGAAAAATATGATATTTTGTTAATTCTCAGAAAAATTATTCATTTATTTTCAAAAAGGTTACAGTTTTATGTGTGCTACTTTCCCAAATATAGTGTCTTTTTCATCTTTGTATCCCATATAGTTTCTTCACCTGAACAGTATTAATAAATGGTGGCTCCACTGAATGACAAGTTACTCTCATTAGAAAGTCTTGGGAATGATAATGTTTTGTAGAGTGGCTTTAATTCTCACATTAAGAAATTATTGCTATAAAATATGCAGTTTTTAAAATAGGTATTGATACTTCTCCATAATATACTTACTTCAAATAATAAAAGTACAGTTTTAGTTCTTGTGAATAAAGTATCTCTTTGGACATTTAATATTTTCAAAGATAAACATAGCTCCTTTTGGTGAAGAAAAGTTAAAGTAAATTTATAAACTACATAATATAAACAAACATATGTATGCATACACATAATTTGGAAATCTTTAACATATATATTCTGAAACTGATAAATTCTAAGAGCATATAAGAAATATCATTTGTTTTACAAGAATGCCTGCAGCAAACGGTAAGTTATGCCATTCCTCCCATTATCCTGTTTTAGGATATACTTGGGCTCACAAACCCATCATTAAAATGCTTGTCAAATAATAAAACACCTTGACTCTAGGGGCAGACTTATTCACCAAGATTGAAAATATAGAAAATGACCAAAAGGGGTCTTAAATTCAATTCTAAAATTCACAAAGAGTCACTGCCACAGCAAACATTTATAATCGAAGGCTTGACTTCCTGCTTGTCTGTATTGCTACCTTTTGCACCAGTTATGTTATGAAATATGACCACATCACCGCTGAGGTAGAAGATCATCCCATTCAATCAAACAAAATCAAATAACTTGAAGCGTTCTCACCCCTATGGGGTGGAGAACTGTCCTTCAACTGTCAGGTGGCCATGTGTCAAGGATCCTCTTGATTAAGACCTCCAGTATCTTTTGAAAAGAAATATCAAAAGCCAAATAGTATTACACTGGAGTCACACACAGAAATATGTGGATTTGAAAATCACAAATAAAGCAGATTGAAGGATTCATTATTTGACACCAAGTCAGACCACAAGAAGGCTACATAATTGACCTGTATGAATTTTATTCTTCATGGAGTTGGCTTCATTGAGTTGTATATTAATGATAAGACTTTGGCTTTTGTCAAAGGATCAAACATGAAACAATACATTACTATTTTCACTTCAGGAATATATTTTTGAAAATGTGACCCATCCTTATCATGAAATGCCCTCTATATAAATCCTCACACAAGAAATCCCTTGAACAAATTATTATTAAGGAAAACTTGGCCTGACCTGACTAGTTGCTATTTGTTTTTTCCATATAGATAATCAAAAGGCATGAATTGGACATATTCCTCTTTCTAATTTGGCAGTCATGAACCTGATGAATTTGAAGCTCAAATTTGAAAGCTCAAATGAAGTAATGATGTTAGTCCTAATGATATACAAAGACATACCCTCCCCATATGAACCCACACAGATACACACACATCCACACACATACTGATGACTTTGGCTTTCCTTTGTTTTCTATTTTATATGCTAAAAATAAATCCTGATTTTTCTCTTCTACTTATCATTTTTTAAGTTTTAAAAATAATTCATCTTTTGCAGGACAAAGAATGATATTCTACTTCTATCCTACTACTAGTAGTACTTCTACTACTTTCGGTACTATTATTAACCAACAATGATTTACTGATCATTTACTTTGAGTTCAGTTATCGGGTGAGCTAGCTATGGTCATTTGTGTATTACAAATGAAGCAAAGGAGTTTAGACGGGTTAAATAACTGATCCACAGTGTCACCACTAGCAAGTGTCATATGCAGTTTTTAAACCTTGGTCCTAAATCTAATTTAATCCCATACACAAACCACTGTGGTATACTGTAAATCTCAAACATTGTGATGTTAAAGAAACTAGTAAATTCTATCAGTGTTGACAGTGTGATTCTTTGATATCATAAACAAACACTTGTTATATATCAGTCCTTACTCTCCATTTTCAGTGACATTTGTATCTTACAAACACAGATTAATACTCATTGCAGTGATTAGAGGCCATGCCCTCTTCTATCTTTTTACTTTATACCATAACAATTCAGGAGTTCAGTTCACAGTTGTGAGAAAGGAAATTGCTAATGTCAACCTAAAGAAGACTACAAATTAAACAAAAACAAATTAATATTACTTACCTATTCTAGGCTGAAACACTATACTCCTAGTCTCCTTACTAACGAACTCACACTGCTTTAGACTCCAAAGTCAAATGGCTGAGAGAGATGTTAGAAGAGTATAGTAAGTCTACCCTATGTGATTCCCCTCAGATCCTAACACCTAATTCTAAACTGCCATGTATGAGGAGTGCACTCTATTACATTTGCCTTAACGTAAAGTTAGCTTCTTTGCAATACTGTACTTTGAAAAATGGAACTGTGAATGGCAAGTAGAAGGTGGCCGTCCACATTTCCTGCTAAGCATAAATTAGGCTGTGGATTCCTGGAATACTGCCATGGAGACAGGTGGTCCTCTACATTTTTATTCAGGGCTCATATTTCTAAGTGCTGAGAAACCACAATGATAGATGACATAAAATGCATGGCTGGATATTCAAGGAATTAGTTTAAGTCAAGTGTTCATCAATTCTATCTTCTAACACTTGCTCTCTGGAGTTAGAAACAGAATTTCAGATGTCGTGGTCTATCAAGTCATGTCATGTTAGATCTCAAGGCTTTGTGTGGAATTTTCTTTAAGGTCTGCCCCTCATTTCCATAGGGAAATGAAGGCTGTTCTCACAAACATGAACCATAAAACTGGCAATTTAGACCTGTTTTCTCGGACTATTTATTAGCAAAATGAAACAACAGAAACCAGCTTTTAACCTTGCTTGCGCTACACACGTAGTGTGAAAATGTACTTTATTGCTTTACGTGTATACCTTGATAACGTCAACAGTTTTCTTTAATAGTTACTTCTAGTGTTATAAAAATGAAGAGGTTATGAAAGTTCCATATATGCTCAATTTGTACAAGCCCAAAATCACTATCAATCACTCTATCATTCTGTCAATCACCATCGAGTCATGCCTTTTTCTTAGTTTCCATATCGAATCAATCATATATGCTACTGATTTAACTTCCTAACAGTACTTCAAACCCATCCTTTTTCATCACCACTCTTATGGCCATTGTTCTGGTTGCCAATACCTCCAGTCTGATTAATTACCATGGTCTCCTAACTGGGTCTAGGACTGTCCTCTTTCCATCCATCCTGTATACTACCGTCACAGTGTTATTTCTAAGAGCCAGGCCTTAGGAATGCCCCCTTGCCTTTATTAGAATCCTTTAATAGCACCTAACAGGCTAAAAGGGATATATATATCCTAACTGCTTAGTAGGTCATGAAAGCCCCTTTAAAATCTAGCATCTGGGGCTTCCCTGGTGGCGCAGTGGTTGAGCGTCCGCCTGTCGATGCAGGGGACGCGGGTTCGTGCCCCGGTCCAGGAGGATTCCGCATGCCGCGGAGAGGCTGGGCCCGTGAGCCATGGCCGCTGGGCCTGCGCGTCCGGAGCCTGTGCTCTGCGACGGGAGAGGCCACAGCGATGAGAGGCCCGCGTACCGCAAAAAAAAAAAATCTAGCATCTGCGTACCCTTCTAGCCTTACCCACATCACTCACTCCACTCCTCCATAAAATGCTTTATGCTTACTAGATAAGTATTAATAATGGAATTGTTTAAAGACACTCATACACAGAAAAGTTAAGTGACTTGTTCACTATCAGTATGAGCTTCTGTGGCTACCAAACATTTTTTTATTACTTTCTACATTCATCAAATCATAAAAGAGGTATTCAATCGCATTGCTCTTTACATAATCCATCCATTAGCTCACACTTTAAGGAGACAAATGTCTGTAGTCTTGAGTAAAATTTCTTCCTCCCTTCAATAAGATAGATCATAAAAAGTGAATGGAAATGGAGCCAGGTTCTGAATCAGGTTAGGAAGTTGCTTCTGTGTTCACACCGTCGATTAAAAACTTCCTCAATTTGGCATTTCACAGTATAAGCCCATCTATTCAAACCATGTGCTGTGAGCTGCCTTGCATACGCTTCCCCTACGGGCTATTTCAGGAAAATTACCAGCTTTCAAGTGAGGTCTTGGAGTAATATGTGGGCTCCAAGCAACTGTGTGCTACTTTACCATGATCCCTTATGTCTTTGACAATTTGCAATTCTATAAATCACAACATAAACATAATTTTAAAATAATTTTATTCACATGTTCCAACTCTCATAGGAAATTCCACTGTGCTTAATAAATCATTAAATAAACCAAATGAAAGCAGAATGTGATATAAATAGACATGAACGGCTTTCCCTGGATGAAATTTAAGTTTACAAATGAGCCAGGAGACTTGACCAATGGGAAAGCAGCCAGAATGTCTCTGGGGGGAGAAAAGGCAATATACAAAAAATTGCATATGGTTCAATGTTAAAATATCTCCTGCCTATTTCCCCTGACATATTGATATAACTATTTAGCCTAATAAATGTATGTTTCATTTATTCTGAATCTTAGAAAGTTTTAATGTTACCCTTTGACAGGGATCATCATAGAGTAATAAGATTTCAGGCTCATGGAAGTTCAAAATAGTGAATTATGATTCTTCCTGCCTGAGTACTTTAAAGCTCTCATTGCTTTCCCTCTGTTCTTCAGCATCCCCAATATTTCAGGCATGTACAGTAAATTAAATATGATTCCTGCCCTTGGTATTCAGTGACAATATGTGTTGAAAATTAAAGCTTGTCTTCAATCTTCTCTTCAACCTTGAAATTGCTAATTCTGGTTTTGATAAAGTTAAACATATAGCTAATTTTGTCAACAGGTGTTATGAGTATCCTTAAGAATATCACTTTGAATTAATTTTATCAAAAGACATACACTATGCAGCGCTTTATGGTAAAAATAAAGTCACTGTGAACAAAAGATAGAATAATTTTCTCTGATTATATGAACAGAGAAGATTCAACCAATTTTCCTCATATCTTATATCTTTAAATGATGTAGTCATACATATAAATTACTGAGTGGACAATAATGCTTAATGAAGAGAAAGGGAATATGGAGAAAAGTTTTCATTTTCCTGATACACTTTTTAAGTCAAGATTTTGCTATTTTGGTTGTATTTGGGATTGTGAGGCTCAGTCCTGGTTTAAATACAAACTAGTTCTCAGAGAGCTACCTAATCTCCACTAATCTTTGATTCCTTAATCTGGAAATTAAAAGGGTTGGATTGGACCATTTAATCTCTAAGTGTTGCCTAAAGCCCCTTCTGCAGGGGCTTTAGCATTCTCCAATTTCATTATCCTTCTCGGACAGTATAATTTCTCAATTACATTGTGCTAATTTTATACCTGTCAGAAATGTCTTATTTATTTTATTTACGGTTCAATGTTAAAAGGAACATTTTCTTTGCATGAACACTGAGGGAACGTAACATTTTCCTATTATTCAGGAGAAAGAAGCACAACCCCAGAGAGACAAGATGCATTATTAAAACTCTTACAATTATTTTCACATATTTATTATGACCATACCTTGAGAATGGGGTATCTGAATACCCTATTTCTGATTGATAAGGAGACCAGTTATCTAAAGATTTTTTTAATTGACTTTTCAAGGCAATAAAAAAAATTTAAAGACTTAAAATGGCCAAATATTTATGCAGTAGTTATTACCAAAAGATTCAGTGCTTTCAAAAAAACATGGCCTAAGTAATCTTCACATCTGGAGTAGGAATAGGTTCCTTGTATGTAGCAACATGATGGCACTAAAGCAACACCACTAAAGTAAAGAGAGCTACTAATTCTATGCTTAAGAACAGCAATTGAGTCCCACTACTCTCTATTGGATAATGAAGAAAATACTGTATAGTAGAAACTATCTCAGGATGTCTGCCCAGCCCATATCTTCTTCTTTGAGAAAACCCTCCACTATCACTTAGAAGCCATTTTTATACTTTGCTCCCTGCCCACAGCTGACTGGACCAAGACTGGAAACCCTGCCGTAGCATAGTAAATCCACTGGCTGAGCTGTTACAGTCAATACTCCTAATAACTGGGTCAAAAGACACTAGCCATTTGGTCAGTGGCATTCAAGCTGAAAGGACATGTAACCTAGGAATGAGTGCCATATGCACCCTAATGTATCAAGAGATGAAGGAGGGAAGGAGTACTATATTTCTACCCTTAGGTTATGTTAAAATAAATAAATAAATAAATAAACCTACATCCCCAATAAATTCTCTTTAACTCAAATTTGAGTTGATCGTTATTCCTTCTAGCAAATCCTTCCCTAGGACCCAATGACTCTCAACTCATTCCATGATTCTTTCCTTAAACTCTCTTTTACTGGTGTCTAGTAACTTATACCAACATTTGCAAAAGCAGATAAGGGTATAAAACAATCATCTAGTCCCATAAATATAACTCTGACCAATTACATTTAATAAGATGTAATTTTTTTCTGAAAAAAATCGACGTCCTTCCTAGTCAACTTTGTGAAATAAAGTGTCCAGAGAGTGACTCTATGCAGATCCTAGATTTTCCCTTTCTCCACTTTCTCTGCAGAAAGTAAGCTCTGGCTCTACTAGCTTTTTGTTTGTTTGTTTTGTTTTTTTGGTTTTTTTTAACATCTTTATTGGGGTATAATTGCTTTACAATGGTGTGTTAGTTTCTGCTTTATAACAAAATGAATCAGTTATACATATGTTCCCATATCTCTTCCCTCTTGCGTCTCCCTCCCTCCATGTGAAATAAAGTGTCCAGAGAGTGACTCTATGCAGATCCTAGATTTTCCCTTTCTCCACTTTCTCTGCAGAAAGTAAGCTCTGGCTTTACTAGTTTTTTTGTTTGTTTGTTTTGTTTTTTGGGGTTTTTTTAACATCTTTATTGGGGTATAATTGCTTTACAATGGTGTGTTAGTTTCTGCTTTATAACAAAGTGAATCAGTTATACATATACATATGTTCCCATATCTCTTCCCTCTTGCATCTCCCTCCCTCCCACCCTCCCTATCCCACCCCTCCAGGCGGTCACAAAGCACTGAGCTGATCTCCCTGTGCTATGCGGCTGCTTCCCACTAGCTATCTACCTTACGTTTGGTAGTGTTTGTATGTCCATGCCTCTCTCTCGCTTTGTCACAGCTCACCCTTCTCCCTCCCCATATCCTCAAGTCCGTTCTCTAGTAGGTCTGTGTCTTTATTCCTGTCTTACCCCTAAGTTCTTCATGACATATTTTTTCTTAAATTCCATATATATGTGTTAGCATACAGTATTTGTCTTTCTCTTTCTAACTTACTTCACTCTGTATGACAGACTCTAGGTCTATCCACCTCATTACAAATAGCTCAATTTTGTTTCTTTTCATGGCTGAGTAATATTCCATTGTATGTATGTGCCACATCTTCTTTATCCATTCATCCAATGATGGACACTTAGGTTGTTTCCATCTCCAGGCTATTGTAAATAGTGGCTCTACTAGTTTTTATTAGAAAGTATCCATCATGAAAAAGTGATGGAAACTAAAACTGATTCATAAGAGTTTTTGTTATTTCTAATTATTTCCTAAGCCCAGGAAAGCACAGAACTACTTTAAAATGCTTTTTGCTTTATAAATTTTAATAAATTAGCATAAGAAATGGTTTAGCTTGTTTTGAAAAAGGACAAGAATATTACTTCTGACTTCAACAATCCATTCCCTACTTTAAATCTTTTTTTCTGTGTATATCCCTCTGGTTATTTGGGGACATATGGATATATGATATCAACCAGAAAAGCAGAGCTAATATCAATGGCATAGAAAAGGGATTCATAATGGTGGATTGACCTTACACAACTATGAGAGCAAGTTAAACAATCCTTGCAAGAATGTTGCTTCTACATCTGGCGTTGGGCCTGAAGTCGGCAGGACAGGTAGTAAGGAAGGAAAGATGGACCTGTATTAGGGAGGACTGACTGGAACCAAAGTCAGTCTCCCAGAGCCTCCAACTTTGATGATGTGAATGGCCAGCAGGAGAAGCCAGTCCTCTTCATCACAGAGGTCAACATGCACCTGGCCAGGGAGTCAAAGCAGCTGAAGATCTGGCAAGAGCTAAAGAAGCTGCAGGCCCACCACAGTCCCAGGCCAACAAGGTGCACCAGCAAAGGAACGGCAACATTTGAGGGCTGCCAGCAGAGCACAGTGTCCTGAGCTGACCTTCCAAGCGTAAAATAATATGCCTTTTGCCTCACTTCTACCTACCAAATCTCACGCACAATGTATGCTGCATCCCACATTAACCTGGAAGTAGGTAGGCAGGGAACTCTGGGAAATTCATTCCCAGCTTAGCTAAACTGACATAATACAAATCCACCACCTCACCTCGGTTGTTACTTGCTAACATCCTCTTATCAATGAGGAGAAAGAAACAAAGCCCAAATCTTAACTTCTTCATTTATTTGACAAGTTATTTTTACCTTGAAACAAGAAAAATTATAATATGGCCAAGTTTCAAGTTTCCAATTTTTTTCATCAAAAAACATTAACCTATGTCAATAGGTTAATAATTGATTGATGTTAATAATTAGTATTACTGAATCAAATTAAATTTGATTTAATTAGCTGCTTTGCAAACCACAACCTGGCACTTGACCTGAATCTTTCTTTTTATCCGTATCAGTGTCCCTTGACCATAAGATTGAGTCCATACTTACTTCTCATTTCCTTTTTCTTCCCAGCTCTCTCTTGAGTAATTGCCAATAATGCACAACACGGTGCAAACTATGGGTACTTCCCATGACTCTTTAAATTGTCCAAATTGTAAAGAGAGGGTGTCTGATGACAAATAGCTTGGACTTCTGAAATACACATCCAAATGGAAACTATGTTACCAGGCTTGTTGTGCTGCACTCCTTTGAAGGCATAAACATCGCACTTACTTTGTTTTATACTTTGGCTATTTGCAAAGCTTTTGTGGGTTATACAGTTCATTTTTTATGTAAGATAAACTTGTCTCCTACTATTAGTAGAGCTCTGTTTTCTCAAACACAGTTTCTTAATGTTTGAGAAGTCATGGGCCCTCATGAGAATGTATGAAAGCTTTCCTCTCTCTCCTCATAAAAATACGGATAAATATACACTGTATACAATTTTAGCAGAGTCAGGGAGGACCCTCTGTAGCCCATCTACAGATCCTCTGAAATACTCATAGACCCCAAATTAAGAAATTCTATCCTTGCTTAATGATGATAGTTATGAAAAGGAATGCTTGAAATCTCTAGGATATTAATTCAAATGTATCATATTACATTGAAACATCCTTGCGGGGGGATGCTTATATCAGGTTTTTTAAAAGCCTTCAAGCATATACTAGGCAATTATCATAACTCTGAAATCTGTTTTGGAGTTTAAAGTCTGTCCACCTCCATCCAAACTGTGTCTTTTATATTTTCATTAACGTTTGACCACCCACCTGGTGTTCTAACAAAAGTGCTTTGCACTTAACAGATGCCCAGTTCATGCATTTTAATACATTTTAAATTACCAGATAGTACATGGATATTTTATTCTTCTTATGAAAATGTTCTCAAATTTTCTAATCATATTTTTCCATTTGATGCATAAGCCTCAAAGTTATTTTTATTCCCATGTGGTACTGATCTAATATCAAAGTTTGGACACTGTAGACAATCTCCAAACAAGGAAGAGATTTCTGTTTTAGTAATTAAGCCTGGCTGCATTTGGAAAGTAGGTGCCCACAATTTAAAAAAATGTCCAGTTTCACATGGAGAATTCTTTTCAGCCTACACATATATGTATAGATTGTCTATCATCTAAATCACAAAGCAAGTTTCTGATTTTTTAATTTGTTCTGGCATGAAATTGAGTGTAACATCTGTTTTGCACATGTTTCACCTTTTTACCCCTTTTGCTCATTACCACAGTTTTTCTACCCAAAGGTTTCCAACTGCAAATGTTTTGAAATTTTGATCCCTCTTCTTCAAGATAAGGCATTTTTAAAAATCAGTTTACTATGCTTAAAACTCACTAAGAATGTTACAGTATCAAGGTGAGGAAAGCCCATGGATTAGAAAGAAGAATTTACATGGCTCTTTGTCTAAAACTGGCTTCTCTTTAGCGAGGTAGGGAGGAAAGATATAAACTATTACTAAAGTATTACTATGCCCTCCTGAGAGCTGTGGTCCTGCCACCTGGCATCTGTACAGATCAGGTGATGTAGGCACCCTGACTTCCTACATGGGAACAGCTTTGGGGGTCAGCCAGAGCTCTGTCTGCTTGAACTCCATCCAAATGACTCCCAGAAGAGTAGAAATAGGGAGAATGGGTTGAGGGACTGGTACTGAGAGGCTGCATCCAGAAGGTGAAGATCTCACAATATGATGCTACGATGGGGACAGAGGATAGCAGTGCAGGCTACATAATTTACTAAATCTTTTTTTTATTCTTTATCCATTCAGCAGAATGCCTAAATAGACATTTCTTCAAAGAAGACATACAGATTACCAACACACACAGAAAGGATGCTCAACATCACTAATCATTAGAGAAATGCAAATCAAAACTACAATGAGGTATCACCTCACACTGGTTCGAATGGGCATCATCAAAAAATCTAGAAACAATAAATGCTGGAGAGGGTGTGGAGAGAAGGGAACACTCTTGCACTGTTGGTGGGAATGTCAACTGATACAGCCACTATGGAGAACAGTATGGAGGTTCCTTAAAAAACTAAAAATAGAACTACCATATGACCCAGCAATCCCACTACTGGGCGCATATACCCTGAGAAAACCATAATTCAAAAAGAGTCATGTACCACAATGTTCATTGCAGCTCTATTGACAATAGCCAGGACATGGAAGCAAACAGCTTTTTAAAATTCCTTGTCTCAAAGATGCTTGAAACCATTTCCTGCACTCCCTGAAGAAATTCTGCTGAATGACTGGGAGGGGAGGAAAGAAGACGACGGTGACTATGAGAAAACCAGAGGGAAGGAGAGATTCCTGGGATTGGACACTGGATGGAAAGAAGTGCTTGGGTGCCTTGGGAGTGTGTATGTTGGTGGGAGGTGGCTTGCTCTTCTTCTACTGGCCTGTATTATTGAGATTTTTATAAGCATTGCTTTCTTTTTCAAAAAAAAAACGTATTCACAATACAAAGATGATAACCTCTTTTAGTTCTGTTTTTCAAAATGAGGATGATTAGAAGAGGACCAGTTGGAGCCACATAATTTAGGTGCCTCAAGCTGTCTCTCTCCTAATTACTGCAAGATTTCATTTCAGCAACATTCTACGGTAACTTTAAATATACCCACACATGCTAAAGCATTTCTTGAAGTGCAATCTTCTATGTAAAATAATGCTATAGATGCCACAATAAAAGAAGCCAAACGTGTTAAAATACAAGGTGAAAATTAATAAGAAAGGATTCTCAGAGTAACTTTTTAACATATTCAATATGGTGTAAATTTATCAAACTTCTGGTTTCTCTCTGCATATATAACTGGAAAGCTCTAATTTGGCAGATGTCACCTTAAACAATTTTTTAAATTGTCAATTCTTTGAGAAATTTCCATAACTGAAAATATTAATTATATATGTGATGGGTGAGGAAATCACTCGTGAAGAAAAACAACCTGAAATCCACTATAAAACAATGCTGTAAATTGGTTGAACTACTCCTTGCTAAGCTACTTTCAGAATTAACATTTAAGAGGGGTAAATTGTTACGATAATACTCCTTTTGCAAAACAGTAAGTAACCACAGAAAACAAAGCTTTCTAAATCTGCCTAATTGTATCTTCACTGATACGCATTTTTAGTGAAGAACTCAAAGTAACTGCTAACTCTGGAATAGTGGTGTATATAAACCAATATATTTTTGTTTATAAAACACACAACTATCCCTATGAGAGCATTCAGGAGGTGAAGTTATAGGACTCAACAATGCAGGAATTTCCCAGCATTTATGGCTTACACACATAATTATCTTCACCACTGGTTCTTTACGTTTAATAGTGAATGGCTAAATTTGGAAAGGCTGTGTCTTGTTAGTGAAAAATAACACTACACTGTAGCGTAAAGACTTCTTTCATATTCGGCAAATTTCTGAAACCCAGAGTGTAAACATGGGTGTAAAACAATTCCATGACAGCCAAAAATTGCATCTTTTAAGTAGTTCAAAAAAACAAACTTTCAGAGAGATGGCAGATATTTTTGTTTGGCAGCTTAGACCTACAGTACTTTCATCAATATCGGGAGGTTTTACTTTGAATTATGTCCTGGCAAGTTATCAAGATACATGAGAGTGTGACTATAAATAATGAGACAGATTTTCTATACCACAAATGGGAATGTTGACATTCTACCCATTATCTTGCATGGCAATTAATAATATTTTCACCGGATAATTTAGGGTGGTAAGCAAGGACGTGGAGCATAGGGCAGACGGCATCTGGCGGACAGGAGGATTGTATACCTGCAGCCCTTGCTGTTCCCGTAGGCAACTTACTCACTCTGAACCTCAGTAGTATAATTATACTAATTACCACAAATCTGACATCAAGATTGAATAATATTATGTCTAGAAAGCACAGAGTCCAGTATCCCACGCATGAGTCCTTGATAACATTGACATTACTGTGATCATTGCTAAGAGGCTGATGACCATTGTGGCACATGGCTGTGCTCTGCCCAACTCCCTCAGATCCCCTTTTTTTTTTTTTTTTTTTGCGGTACGTGGGACTCTCACTGTTGTGTCCTCTCCCGCTGTGGAGCAAAGGCTCCAGACGCGCAGGCTCAGCGGCCATGGCTCACGGGCCCAGACGCTCCGCGGCATGCGGGATCCTCCCGGACCAGGGCACAAACCCGTGTCCCCTGCATCGGCAGGCGGACTCTCAACCACTGCGCCACCAGGGAAGCCCCCTCAGATCCCTTCTGATTTACCTGGATACAATGCTTTCACTTCCAAAACCCACACCTGCGACACTTCATAGAGGGCTACCCTTGGACTGCCAGAGCCTACTTTTCTTGCCTGGACAGACAGTGGTAAGTACCTGGAGATTTATGGCCTCGAGGTGGAGGCTGTGGCCACTGACTAACCTTGTGTGGTTATAAATACCCCAGTTCCCAAGACCGGGGCCAGGGTGATCAGAGGTGCAGCCCATGTGCTTCCAGAGCTTTTCGACAGGATTGAAGCAAAGTTAACCTCCCTGGAACTTTGCTTAAAACTGGCCCATCACTTGACCTCCTCCTCTTCCCAGTCCCTCTGTCTGTCCCTCTTCTGTTTTTCTCTGGGGGCATCTCTTAGTAAACCATTTTTCCACAAACCCTCATCTGAGGGTCTGTTTCTGGGGAACCCCAACCTAAGGTTGTGATGAAGGAGGAGAGAGAGGAGGAGAGGAGAAATGTAGAAGTGATGGTTAATTTTATGTGTCGACTGGGCCAAAAGTGCCCAGGTACTTGGTTAAATTATGTCTGTGTGTGTCTGTGAGGGTGTTTCTGGATGAGGTTAACATTTGAATCAGTAGATTGAGTAAAGCAGATTGCTCTCCCCAATGTGGGTGGGCCTTATCCAATCTGTTGAGGTCTGAAAAGAATAAAGCACTGAGCAAGAAAGAATTCACTGTCTCTACCTGCTGGTCTTCAAGCTAGGACATTAGTCTTTTCCTGCCTTTAGGCTTGGACTGGAACTTATACCACTGGCTCTCCTAGTTCTTAGGCCTTCAGACTGCAGACTCTGGGACTTCTCAGCCTCCATAATGGTATGAGCCAATTCTTTATAATAAATCACATATACTTATGTATATATACACACAAACATATATATCTCAGTATTGATCTCCCTCTCTCTTTCTCTCTCTCTCTCTCTATATATATATACACACACAAACATATATATATATCTGCTATTGGTTCTGCTTCTCTAGAGAACCCTGACTAGTACAGAAGAGGATTCATAAGTAAAGAAGTTCCTAACAGTCTTCACTTCCCTTAAAATAGAATAAGAATGGGTAATAGGAGGTAACAAGATTGAACAGAGAGAGTATTTCTGTGGTAGCTGATAGAGCCAGGACTAGCCCTCCTCTCTCTCTTCCAAAGGAATACATGGGGGCACAAAAAGTATGGAATAGATGACACATTCCTTCCCCATTGGAATTCTAATGTGTATAATTAATGTCTAGTTTGCAGCATTTCTTTGTACTAGTCTAGAATCCTGCTCCTGTGAGCTATTTAAAGTCAAGGACCATGTGGTCAGGGACCACCTGTGAATCTCCAAAGCTGACTGAATATGTGATGCACAAATTAGTGGCTGAGTAAATCAACAGAATGAGCTTCACAGAATATCTCCCCAATGCCATACTGTTTTTTTGGATATAACTTTCTTTATGTCTCTCAACACCAATATAAATTAATTTTGAAATTATTAGCTTAACTTTATTAGCAGACCAATGGCATGTATTACAAAAACAATCATTTCAACGTTAATGATTATTGTGATCAATGTAAAACACTTGGCAAACACATATGTCAAAAGAAAATAAAATTACAGATTACTCCATGAGTCCATAATCTAAAACTATTTACAAATAAAATTTGGGTTAATTTCTCTCTAGATTAAAAATAAAAAAAACTTTCCCCATACTTTTATTATTCTGTGGTATAATCACAACAATGAACATGTAGAACTACTTTTACCATTTAAAAATATAAAGCAAATTTTAAAAATAAGTATTTTTCACATAAATTTATAGATTCAAATTCTGTGTTATAATACGGCACAGCCTTAATATGTTATGTAGGAACATGTTATGAATATGCTATACTTGCTATAGATTTCATCTGCAAATGAATATTCAAGAATTTCTGAAGTTTTACTACTCTAGATTTATTTTCATATGATGACTGCATCTGTATGTACATTTTGAATAAATATCTGATTACTTTTAGAAATTTCAACATTTATTCACCCATTTAAATTATAATAGTTAATTTTTTAACATCTTTATTGGAGTGTAATTGCTTTACAATGGTGTGTTAGTTTCTGCTGTATAACAAAATGAATCAGCTATACATATAAATATATCCCCATATTTCCTCCCTCTTGTGTCTCCCTCCCACCCTCCCTATCCCACCCCTCTAGGTGGTCACAAAGCACCAAGCTGATCTCCCTGTGCTATGTGGCTGCTTCCCATTAGCTATCTATCTATTTTACATTTGGTAGTGTATATATGTCCGTGCCACTCACTCACTTTGCCCCAGCTTACCCTTCACACTCCCTGGGTCCTCAAGTCCATTCTCTACATCTGTGTCTTTATTCCTGTCCTGCCCCTAGGTTCTTCAGAAATCTGACCAGTTTTCACAGCACCAATTATTGAAGAGACTGTCTTTTCTCCATTGTATATTCTTGCCTCGTTTACCAAAAGCAAGGCGACCATAGGTGCGTGGGTTTATCTCTGAGCTTTCTATCCTGTTCCATTGATCTATATCTCTGTTTTTGTGCCAGTATCATGCTGTTTTGATTACTGTAGCTTTGTAGTATAATCTGAAGTCTGGGAGCCTGATTCCTCAGGCTTCGTTTTTCTTTCTCAAGATTGCTTTGGCTATTCGCAGTCTTTTGTGTTTCCATACAAATTGTGAAATTTTTTGTTCTAGTTCTGTGAAAAATGCCAGTGGTAGTTTGATAGGGATTGCATTGAATCTGTAGATTGCTTTGGGTAGTAGAGTCATTTTCACAATGTTGATTCCTCCAATCCAAGAACATGATATATCTCTCCATCTGTTTGTATCATCTTTAATTTCCTTCATCAGTGTCTTATAGTTTCCTGCATACAGGTCTTTTGTCTCCTTAGGTAGGTTTATTACTAGGTATTTTATTCTTTTCGTTGCAGTGGTAAATGGGAGTGTTTCCTTATTTTCTCTTTCAGATTTTACATCATTAGTGTATAGAAATGCAAGAGATTTCTGTGCATTAATTTTATATCCTGTAACTATACCAAATTCATTGATGAGCTCTAGTAGTTTTCTGGTGGTATCTTTAGGATTCTCTATGTATAGTATCATGTCATCTGTAAACAGTGACAGTTTTACTTCTGCTTTTCCAATTTGTATTTTTTTTTTTTCTTTTCCTTGTCTGATTGCCATGGCTAGGACTGCCAAAACTATGTTGAATAACAGTGGTGAGAATGGACAACTTTGTTTTCTTCCTGATCTTAGAGGAAATGGTTCCAGTTTTTCACCATTGAGAACAACGTTGGTTGTGGGTTTGTTGTATGTGGCCTTTATTATGTTGAGGTAAGTTCCCTCTATGCCTACTTTCTGGAGGCTTTTTATCATAAATGGGTATTGAATTTGGTCAAAAGCTTTTTCTGCATCTATTGAGATGATCATGTTTCTTCTCCTTCAATTTGTGTATATGGTTTATCACATTGATTGATTTGTGTAAACTGAAGAATCCTTGCATTCCTGGGATACATCCCACTTGATCATGGTTTATGATCTTTATAATGTGCTGTTGGATTCTGTTTGCTAGTACTGTGTTGAGGATTTTTGCATCTATGTTCATCAGTGATATTGGCCTGTAGTTTTCTTTTTTTGTGACATCTTTGTCTGGTTTTGGTATCAATGTGATGGTGGCCTCATAGAATGAGTTTGGGAGTGTTCCTCCCTCTGCTATATTCTGGAAGAGTTTGAGAAGGATAGGTGTTAACTCTTCTCTAAATGTTTGATAGAATTCGCCTGTGAAGTCATCTGGTCCTGGGTTATTTTTATCGGAAGAATTTTAATCACAGTCTCAGTTTCAGTGCTTGTGATTGGTCTATTCATATTTTCTATTTCTTCCTCGTTTAGTCTTGGCACGTTGTGCATTTCTAAGAATTTGTCCATTTCTTCCAGGTTGTCCATTTTATTGACATATAGTTGCTTGTAGTAATCTCTCATGATCCTTTGTATTTCTGTAATGTCAGCTGTTACTTCTCCTTTTTCATTTCTAATTCTATTGATTTGAGTCTTCTCCCTTTTTTTCTTGATGAGTCTGGCTAATGGTTTATCAATTTTCTTTATCTTCTCAAAGAACCACCTTTTAGTTTTATTGATCTTTGCTATTATTTCCTTCATTTCTTTTTCATTTATTTCTGATCTGATCTTTATGATTTCTTTCCTTCAGCTAAGTTTGGGGTATTTTTGTTCTTCTTTCTCTAATCGCTTTAGGTGTAACGTTAGGTTGCTTATTTGAGATGTTTCTTGTTTCGAGGTAGGACTGTATTGCTATAAACTTCCCTCTTAGAACCGCTTTTGCTGCATCCCATAGGTTTTGGGTCATCGTCTTTTCATTGTCATTTGTTTCTAGGTATTTTTTGATTTCCTCAGTGATCTCTTGGTTATTTAGTAGTGTATTGTTTAGCCTCCATGTGTTTGTATTTTTTACAGATCTTTTCCTGTAATTGATATCTAGTCTCATAGCATTGTGCTCGGAAAAGATACTTGATACGATTTCTATTTTCTTAAATTTGCCAAGGCTTGATTTGTGACCCAAGATATGATCTGTCCTGGAGAATGTTCCATGAGCAGTCGAGAAGAAAGTGTATTCTGTTGTTTGTGGATGGAATGGCCTATAAATATCAATTAAGTCCATCGTGTTTAATGTATCATTTAAAACTTGTGTTTCCTTATTTATTTTCATTTTGGATGATCTGTCCATTGGTGAAAGGGGGGTGTCAAAGTCCCTCACTATGATTGTGTTACTGTTGATTGCCCCTTTTATGTTAGCATTTGCCTTCTGTATTGAGGTGCTCCTATGTTGGGTACATAAATATTTACAATTGTTGTATCTTCCTCTTGGATTGATCCCTTGATCATTATGTAGTGTCCTTCTTTGTCTCTTGTAATAGTTTTTATTTTAAAGTTTATTTTGTCTGATATGAGAATTGCTATTCCAGCTTTCTGTTGATTTCCATTTGCATGGAATATCTTTTTCCATCCCCTCACTTTCAGTCCATATGTGTCCCTAGGTCTGAAGTGGGTCTCTTATAGACAGCATATATATGGGTCTTGTTTTTGTATCCACTCAGTCACTCTATGTCTTTTGGTTGGAGCATTTAATCCATTTACATTAAGGTAGTTATCGATATGTGTGTTCCTATTACCATTTTCTTAATTGTTTTGGGTTTGTTATTGTGGGTCTTTTCCTTCTCTTATGTTTCCTGCCTAGAGAAGTTCCTTTAGAATTTGTTGTAAAGCTGGTTTTGTGGTGCTGAATTCTCTTAGCTTTTGGTTATCTGTAAAGGTTTTAATTTCTCCGTCGAATCTGAATCCTTGCTGGGTAGAGTAATCTTGGTTATAATTTTTTCCCTTTCATCACTTTAAATATGTCCTGCCATTCCCTTCTGGCTTGCAGAGTTTCTGCTGAAAGATCAGCTGTTAACCTTATGGGGATTCCCTTGTGTGTTACTTTTCCCTTGCTGCTTTTAATATTTTTTCTTTGTATTTAGTTTTTGATAGTTTGGTTAATATGTGTCTTGGTGTGTTTCTCCTTGGATTTATCCTGTATGGGACTCTCTGTGCTTCCTGGACTTACTGACTATTTCCTTTCCCATATTAGGGAAGTTTTCAACTATAATCTCTTCAAATATTTTCTCAGTCCCTTCTTTTTCTCTTCTTCTTCTGGGACCCCTATAATTCGAATGTTGGTGCATATAATGTCCCAGAGGTCTCTGAGACTGTCCTCAATTCTTTTCATTCTTTTTTCTTTATTCTGCTCTGTGATAGTTATTTCCACTATTTTATCTTCCAGTTCACTTATCTGTTCTGCCTCAGTTATTCTGCTATTGATTCCTTCTAGAGAATTTTTAATTTCCTTTATTGTTTTGTTCATCATTGTTTCATTGCTCTTTAGTTCTTCTAGGTCCTTGTTAAACGTTTCTTGTGTTTTCTCCATTCTGTTTCCAAGAGTTTGGATCATCTTGACTATCATTACTCTGAATTCTTTTTCAGGTAGACTGCCTATTTCCTCTTCATTTGTTTGGTCTGGTGGGTTTTTATCTTGCTTCTTCATCTGCTGTGTGTTTCTCTGTCTTCTCATTTTGCTTAACTTACTGTGTTTGGGGTCTCCTTTTCACAGGCTGCAGGTTCGTAGTTCCCACTGCTTTTGGCGTCTGCCCCCAGTGGCTAAGGTCGGTTCAGTGGGTTATGTAGGTTTCCTGGTGGAGGGTACTGGTGCCTCTGTTCTGATGGATGAGGCTGGATCCTGCCTTTCTGGTGGACAATGTCATATCTTTAGCATCATATTTTATAACATGTTTCTTTAACTAATGAGCGGCAACACAGCATGAGGAGAAGAAGAGGGGCCAAGAGTCTGGAGACCTGAATCTTAACCATTGTGTTGTCACTACATACATATCTGAGTTGGGACAAGTTGCCATCTTTCTGGGCTTCAATATCCTCACCAACATATTAAAATGTCTGAATATCTAATATTCCATCAGTTTTAACACTGCAGTTTGCTACCAGAAAAATCAGGTTGAGAAGAACAGAAAACACAATTTTTCTATTTGAACACTGTAAAATTCAGAGTGATGCTGAATTCAGACCAATCCTAGGACCCGCAGCATATTGATTTTACAACCCTCTTTAAGATTACAAATTATAAATTCAAAACTAAGTACAAAAACTAGGTGTATTATTTTATATGAGAAAAAAGTGACAACAAAGTTCAAAAGTTAACAAATAGTGCACATATGAAAAATCCAAAAATAATATATTTTATTAACTACTGGACACAACTCTATATTCCTGAAGTTTTTGGCTGCGTACTCTTTGTTCCTCCATACGATAGTAATTTTGCAATGTCCAGAGAGAATAAAAGATAATTTAGTCTTTCTTTTGCATGATTGTAAAATCATTTTTATTGATATCTTAGAAAAATTTTTATTGATTTTGAAATCAAAACTTTTCTATTTCATTATGATATGCTAAGGGGGGGTTTGACATTTTGAAGCTTCCGACAGTCTCCTGTCTTTCACTTTTTTTTTTTTTTTTTTGGCTTCCACCAACATACTTCATTGTAGTTATATCTGAACGTTGATCTGATTAACAATTATGAAAAATATACAAAATTACACTGAAATTAAGTCACACATGATACGTCAAACCAAAATCCATTTTTAAATTGATGCTCCACAGTATTGAGCCGTATAATCAAATTCCTCTTCTATCACACAGATCCATTTCCTGATAGGTTTCTGCCAATTTCCTTTCCTGTAAACTGAGTGGATTTTATAGGGTGATTTTTTTTTCTTTTCACTATGAAAACTTTCAAATACCTAATAAGAGTACAATAATCATCCATGTACCCACCTCCTGAATTTGACAATTGTTAACATTTTGCCATATTTACTTCATTTGTGTATTATGTTTGTCCTTTCACAGTGCTGGTCACAATTTTGCATCATATTAAATCTGACTCTGCCAGACTTCCTTAGGCAAAGATGAATGAGACTCTCTAAGATATGAGATGATACGTTTAGATGCATAAAACATGCAACTTCTCACCCAGAACTATTCACAGTGTAACACAACAACAGGTTTTCTGATAAATTCTATTTTGTGCAATTCCAATATATAGTGCATATATTGCATATTTAACTCTTATTCCTGACAAGAGAGAACTTGCATTTTGATGATATTCAAATCCTCAGCTTCCTGATATACACATATTCTGATGGGATGCCTTTTCCCAGATTAATTGTGACTCCATTCATTGTGTCCCATATTTGTCCTCCTTTCCTCATATACTTACTGTAGTTCATGTTACTTCTACCTATGAATAGTAACAGTATTCCTAGAATTCATTCATATCTCTGGAGAGCTGGCAGTAACTTCACTTTGCACAGCAGTGATTGCAAGCAAGATTAATTATCCAGGTTTTAAAGTGGAATCCCCAAAATGTTCACAGCCATTCCAATCCTACCTGATATGAAAGAGAGAGAGAGAGAGAGAATGTGTGTGTGCGTTTAGGGAGAAGGGGAAGAGATTGTAAGGGAAGAGAAGCCAGATTGAAAATAAATAACGGGCTTAAGCAATAATGGCTAAAATAGTTTTCCTTGGCAAATTTAATATAAGTGGTTTTAAAAGGAGCCTGTAAAAGTGAGAAAACCCGAAGTTGTAGCTGCATGCGCTTCATGGTATATCTGTCTCTGTTCCTATCTGTTCTTTCATGTATCTCTGGTGAAAACCAAGCCCAAGGCTCCCAGGGCTTGGGACTCTGGAACTCAGAGTCATTCTATGATTGGTTTATAGTGATGGAGGAATATGTCCTTAATTTATGAATATACAAGCTGAAATATTTAAGCATGAAATGTCCTGACATCTATAATTCACTTAAAAATGACTCAGCAAAAGTATAGATAGATATACATGCAATCATGAGGCAATATGGCAAAATGTTAGCAGTTGCTGAATCCAGATGGTATGTATATGGATGTCCACTGCACCATGTTTTTTCTATTTTTCTGTGTGTTTTAAAATTTTCATAATAAAAGTCTAAAAATAAGGCACCATATGAGACTCACTTACTCAATGGAAGAGAAAACTGAGGCCCAGAGGAACCAAAGGACTTGCCTAAGGTCACAACACAAGCTGTTCCTCATTCTCTGTGGCTGCTTCTCCTGATGAGAGGAACCAGGATTCTCACTTAGGGGATTTTCCTGCAGTAAAGGTCAGTTTGCCTTTGACTTCTCATTTTGCAGTATCTCCTTTTCAACACAACAGAAATGCACAGGGATTATGATGACAAAATGCTAGAGTAAGATGTTCCCACCGTCCATTTGTGAGTAAGGCCTAGGCAGTAGAAGTGGTCAGGCCATGACTGACAAGCCCGGGAGCCGATGCAGAGCACTTCACTCCATCTGCCTAGCTGATCTCCTACAGGGGGTGTCTTGGTTTCGTGCTAATTCTGGTGTCTCACTTGTAAATGTTTAGCATTTTTCTTTAATAGGCACACGACATGTCATTCTCCCAGAGAAAGCAGATCACTTGCGGAAATCCAAAGGAGGCCTCATCCTACAGGAAGAGGTTTTGCAACCATATGAAAATGTACAAAGGACAAAGGAAAGGAAAGACGGGTTTATCCAGCCTCAGCGGCAATCTCTACAGCACTCTGTGATTCCCTTTTAAAGAAACCTCCTTGCACACTGGTCAGTTCACAAATATGTAATGAGTATGTTTTCTGGGTCCATATCTATCCTCGTGGAAGGCTGTCACAAGGTGGATAGTGACTGAAGGAAAGATGCCAAGAGCAAAAGGTACAGGCAAAGAACACAAGAATTCATCTCTGAAGGAACAGCTCCCCAGAGCTGGGGACAGAGTAGGAGACTTCCAGTGCAGCAACAAGCTTCAGAGCCCCAGAGGATGCACAGATACCATCTGTTGGGATGAGAAGCCTGTCAGATACTTAGAGAAATGGTCACTTTTGCTGTTCTCAAATTTTTGTATAAACTCTCTGCCTGCAGGACTGCTCTAGAGAGGCTGGTTCTATGCCTGCTTGCTCACCAGGTCAAATAACCAACCTTCTAGACAAGTCAGAAAAGATATCTCCTTTAATGAGGGAATGAGCAAAGAAGATGCTGCAGATTCTATACCATCCTGAGAGAAAAGGGACTCTACTCATCCTCCTTTAAAAATACTTAATTTGCGTGTGTTTTACAAGTATGATTGCAATATTTCTTCTATTGTTATAGTTCAATTGTAAATTTTCCTATATTAAATTATGGTTATGTTTCCTAACCTGCAGTATGGCAAGTACTTTGTATGATAATATTTTTAGAGAACAGACAGTTATCTAGAGACTATGGTTCCCTGAACACGAGGAACACATTTGATTCTGAGGAGTCTGAAATAACACAATCAACATTTCCCTCTTGGAGCTATTATTTGAAGTTAGATTTACAGAAGGCCTTAAGTGGTTTGTTTCATTGCTGTTTTCAGCAAATCATCTTCTAAAAGAGAGTATATTATGATAGCGTTGTTACTGTTTTTAAAAGAAGATAGAACCCTCCTTGCCTTTTGATTATAAAGTGATGTATTTTTCCTCCATATTAAAAGCTAAAATAATTGACTCCAGATATATAAAATACGAGCAGAAGCTTCTCTTTCAGGGCATTCCCCTCATATATCATTCATATCCTAACCATGAAATTATGCAAATTTGTAGCAAGGCCATTCTCTTTTCACTCCAATACCTAAAGTATGCTTCTCAATGACCCCCAAAGATAATTCTTTGACGAGATCTATCAAAATGATTAACTTCTAGTTAGACTGTTATGAAAAAAAAAGACATAAATTACCAATACTAGGAATACGAGAAGGAGCATCTCTGTAGATTCTAGGTTATTAAAAGAATTATGTGGATAATGAAAATTTTAAGTCAATAAAATTGAGAATCTAAATGAATCAGATAAATCCCTTTACAACAAAACAATTAAAAATCACTGAAGAAGAAATGCTAACCTAATTATATATATATATATATTAAATGAAATGAACTCGTAGTTTAAAAATCTCACCACAAAGAAAACTTTAGCATTAGATGACTTCACTGTTGAATTCCAACAAAAAATTTTAAAGAGACTACGCCAATTCCACACAAATTCTTCCAGAAAATTGAAACTCATTCTATGAAGTTAACATTCCCCTGACATCCCAAGTGAAAACGACATTACAAGAAAACTACAGGTAACTTTCTTTTATAAATATAGACACAAAAACTTCAAAAATACTAGCAAATCTAATCCAACAATATATAAAGGAGATAATATATCATGACCAAGTGAAGCATTATCTCAAAAATGCAAGACTGGTTCAAAAGTCAGTCAACAAGGGACTTACTTGGTGGCGCAGTGGTTAAGAATCTGTGTCCCAGTGCAGGGGACATGGGTTCGAGCCCTGGTCCGGGAAGATCTCACATGCCGTGGAGCAACTAAGCCCGGGCACCACAACTACTAAGCCTGCACTCTAGAGCCCACGAGCCACAACTACTGAGCCCACATGCCACAACTACTGAAGCTCTAGGCATGTGCCTAGAGCTCGTGCTCCACAACAAGACAAGCCATCGCAAGGAGAAGCCCACTCACCGCAAAGAAGAGTAGCCCCTGTTTGCCACAAGTAGAGAAAACCTGCACACAGCAACGAAGACCCAATGCAGTTAAAATTAAATAAATAAATGAAATAAAATTTTAAAACATCAATCAACAAAATTCACCATATCTATACACAAAAGATGAAAATCATATAATCATCTCAATAGATGTACAAAAAGTCTTTCAAAAATTCAACATTTGTTCATGATATAAACTCCCCACAAATAGGAATGGAAAGAAACATCATCAATGTGATAAAAATATCTAGAAAAAAATGTATAACCAACATTATACTTAGTGAGAGAATGCATGTTTTCCCCCTAAGACACAGAACAAAAGCAAAGATATACACTATCACAACTTTTATTCAAAATTGTACTGGAGGTCTTAGCCAGTGCAATAAGAAAAGTAAGAAAAGGCACCCATAATTGAAAGGAAGAAAGAAAAGTCTCTTTATTCAGATGAAATGATTGTCTATATAAAAAATCCTAAGAATCTATTAAAAAGCTACTATAATGGCTAAGTTGATTTAGCAAAGTTGCAGGATATAGGCAAAATAGCCAAAAATCAATCACAAGTTTATATACTAGCAATAAATAATTAGAAATTGAAATAAAAATACAATTTACAATAGATCCAAAAACATAAAATACTTTTATATAAATCTTACAAAATATACATAAGATCTGTCCATTGAAAGCTACAAAACACTGATGGAAGAAATCAAAGAAGACATAAATAAATGGAAAGAGCTACCATTTTAATGGATTAGAAAGCTCAATATTAAGACATCAATTCCCTCAAAACTCATCTATACATATTTACACACATATGCAAATTAAACAACATAGTACAAAATAACAAGGAGATCAAAGAATAAATGATAAGGACAATTAGAAAATACTTTGAGATGAATGTAAATGAACACATAGCATACAAAAACTCATGAGGTTTAACTTAAGAGGTGCTCAGAGGGAAATCTGTAGTGCAAACACCAACATCAAAAAAGAAGAAAGATCTCAAATCAACAATGTAATTTTCCATGTTAAGATAGTGGGAAAAGAAGAACTTTGAATCAAGAGCAGAAGAAAGGAAATGATAAGAATTAGAGTGGTAATTAATGAAGTAGAAAATATAAAAACAATGGAGAAAATCAATAAACCCCAAACTTAGTTCTCTGAAAAGATCAATAAAATTGAGAAAATTCTAGCTAGACTGATTAGAAAAAAAAAAAGAAAACTCAAATTATTAAAATTGAGAACTAAAAAAGGGACATTACTACTGATTTTACAGAAATGAAGTTTTATAAGGGAATACTAAAGGCAACTATATGACAACAAATTAAATAATTTACATGAAATGGGAAAAACTTCTTAAAAGATAAAAATTATAAAAAGTGACTCAAGAAGAAATAGAAAATCGCAATAGATTTATAATAAGAGATTGAATCAGTAATTTTAAAACTATATACAAGGAAAACTCCAGGCCCAAATGCCTTCACCAGTGAATTCTACTAAACATTTAAAGAATTTTACCAGTTCTTCACAAACTTCCCAAAAAAATAAAAGAGGAGAGAACACTTCATAACTCATTTAATGTGGTCAGCATTATCTTGATAACAAAACCAGACAAAGACATCACAAGAAATGAAAGTTACAGACCAATATCTCTTATGAATATAGACAAAAAAACTCTCAACAAAATACTGGCAAATAAAAATAAAGCAATACGTATAATGAAATTTATCTAGGAAATGAAAGGCTGTTTCTATATCCAAAAATCAATTAATGTAATATTCTATATGAATAGAATAAAGGACAAAAACCCACACTTATCTCAATAGATGCAAAACTGCACCTGACAAAATTCAACACCCTTTCTTGATAAAAACACTAAACAACATAAGAATAGAAGGAAATTTCCTCAACTTCAAAAAGAGCAGCTACAAAGAAAAAAACACCCACAGCTAATATCATATTTAATAGTGAAAGACTGAATTCTTACCCTTAACATCAGGAACAAGACAAGGATGGCTGATGTCACAACTTCTATTCAATATTATGCTTGAGGTGCTTGCCAGGGCAACTAGGCAAGAAAAAGAAAAGTCATCCAAATTGGAAAGAAAGAAGTGAAACTATCTCTACTTGCAGATAATATAATCTTGTAGATAGAGAATCCTAATGAACACACACACACACACACACACAGACAACTATTAGAGCTAATAAACAGGCTCAATAAAATTGCAGAATACAAGACCTATATACAAAAATTAATTGCATTTCCACATACTGTCAATGAACACCCTGAACATTCCTGAAGCTAAGAAAACAATTTCAATCACACACACATCAATTACACACATCAAAGAGAATTAAATATTTTAAAATAAATTTAACAAAAGGAGTGAAAATTATACTCTGAAAAGTACAAAACATGGTTGAAGGAAATTAAAGAAGACTTAAATAAATGAAAAGACATTCTATTATCATGGATCAGAAGACAATATTTTTAAGATGGCAATACTCCCCCAAACAGCCTACCTATTCAATGCAACCCTTATAAAAATACCAACTTACTTTTTTGCAGAAATTGACAAGTTAATTCTAAAATCCCTATGGTCTAAAACTGAAGGGACCAGAATAGTCAAAACAACTGTGAAAAAGTTCAAAATTGGAGGATGCATACTTCCCAATTTTAAAACATACTACAAAGCTAAAGTAATCAAGACTGTGTGGTACTAGCATAAGGACTGACTTACTGATAAATGAAATAAAATTGAGAGTCCAGAAATAAACCTTTATACTTATGATCATCTGATTTTCAGCAAGTGTTTCAAAGCAATTTAATGGAGAAAAAATACTCTTTTCAATAAATGGTGCTGGGACAACTGTATATCCCCTCAAAAAATGAAGTTTGATCCGAACATACCATATACACATATTTACTCAAAATGTATCAAAGACCTAAATGTAAGATCTGAAACTATGAAACTTATAATAACATAGGTGTGCATGTTTGTGACCTTGGGTTATGCAACTCTTTCTTAGATATGAAACAAAAAGGACGAGCAACAACAATAACAGAAAGATAAATTGGACATCATCAAATTTTTTTTAAATTTGTGTTTTTAAAAACAACATGAATAAAGTGAAAAGACAACCCAAAGAATGGGAGAAAATTATTTCAAATCATTTATGTGATAAGGGGCTTGTATCTGGAATATATAAAGAACTATTATAACTAAACAACAAAAAGAAAAATAGACCAATTAAAAAATGGGTTAAAGGATCTGAACAGATATTTCTCCAAAGAAAATATTCAAAAGGTCAATAAACACATGAAAAGGTGTTCAACATAATTAGCCAGCAAGTAAATGCAAATCAAAACCACAATGAGATATAATTTCACAACCACAAGAATAGCTATAACCAAAAAATGGAAAATAACAAGTGTTGATGAAGATGTGGAAAAACTGGAACCCTCAAACACTGACAGGACTGTAAAATGAAGCAGTTGCTTTGGAAAAGAATTTGGCGGTTCCTCAAAAGGTTAAACATAGAGTTATCAAATGACCCAGAAATTCCACTCTTAGGTATATACCCAAGAGAAATAAAAATATACATCCACACAAAACTCGTACATGATGTTCATAGCAGCGTTATTCGTAACAACTAAAAAGTGGAAGCAACCCAATGTCTACCAACTGATGAATGAATAAAGTGTTGTGTATCCTTAAAGCCAAATCTTTTAGCAATAAAAAAATGAAGTACTGATACATTCTACAACACAGATGAACCTTGAAAATATGCTAAGCCAAAGAAACCAATAATAAAGGACCATCTATTACATTATTCCATTTATATGCAATGTCCAGAATAGGAATTTATAGAAGACAGATTAGTGGTTACACAGAGTTGGGGATTAGGAGGTTGGGAGTGCTGACTAAAGGGTGTCAAGTTTCTTTGTGGGGTGTTGAAAAGTTCTAAAATGTATTATGGTGATGGTAGTTTAACTCTGAACATACTGAATTGATACTTCAACTGGGCAAATGGTATGATATGTACAATATATCTCAATAAAACTATTTTTAAAACTGATCTATAGATTCAGAGCAATTCCAATCAACATCCCAGCCAAAATATAGAATATATGGAGATGTCTGGTATTTTCAAGATTAAAATATTCTCATTTTCAACTTTACAGTTTTTTTACTTTATTTTTGTAAACCAAAATATATATGACTTTAATGAGCAAAAATAAAATTTTTATATATAATCACTAAACTTTATTTTATTATTATATCATTATCTGTTTACTATTTTCATCTGATCATACCATACAACAGAATTTCTTTTTTATTTTTAGCAATAGAATTTCAAAAGTGGAGACAGCTTAGCTTAATAACCTTTGCCCTCTATACAGGAGGAATCTGAGATTCAGAGAAAACAAGCAAGTTGGCAAAGATTTTGCAAATAGTGCCAGAATTGGGACTGAAATTCAGGTCACCAGATTCTTCAAGATTTTCAAATTATATTTTAAAAATTAATACTAGGGGGCTTCCCTAGTGGCGCAGTGGTTGAGAGTCCGCCTGCCGATGCAGGGGACACGGGTTCGTGCCCCAGTCCGGGAAGATCCCACATGCCGCGGAGCGGCTGGGCCCGTGAGCCATGGCCGCTGAGCCTGCGCGTCCGGAGCCTTTGCTCCACAGCGGGAGAGGACACAACAGTGAGAGGCCCGCGTACCGCAAAAAAAA
>NW_020172316.1:4616650-4669292 GCF_003031525.2 Neophocaena asiaeorientalis asiaeorientalis
TAATACTAGGTATCCTTAAAGAAGAAAAGGAAATGGATAGGATGGGAAAATTTACAATATCTTTATTATTAAACTTACATGTTATTTAAGCAGATGATTTAAGGCCACGTTTATATGAACAATAAAGATAAATTGAATGCAGTAATATATAAAGGATAAGAAAACTGATTAAGGAAATATAAGATATAGTTTATGTTATCCAAATTAGTGAACATTTTCCTGAACAACATTTCATTTTCCTTTTTCAGTTTTAATACAGTGGTTTAAAATACCTAAGAGTCATTATAGAACGCTGTGTCCAATTTTGAATTTTGCGTAATCATTAGTATAGCTAACTTCAACTCAAGCACACTAATGTCCTTCTAGAAAGGGTCCTTGGAAACTCAATAATAAAGCAATGTACGTAAGGTAGATAGCTAGTGGGAAGCAGCTGCATGGCACAGGGTTATCCGCTCGGTGCTTTGTGACCGCCTGGAGGGGTGGGATAGGGAGGGTGGGAGGGAGGGAGACGCAAGAGGGAAGAGATATGGGAACATATGTACATGTATAACTGATTCACTTTGCTATAAAGCAGAAACTAACACACCATTGTAAAGCAATTATACCCCAATAAAGATGTTAAAAAAGAAAAATAATAAAGCAATGTAATTGAGTTTATTTCTAAATGATTCATGTAATTAAAGTTTAACATAACTGGACATGAATTGTTTTTAGACTTTCATTTCTGTATTGTGGAATACACATGGTGGGAAACTTGTAGTCATAAAACATCTCTCTCTCTCAAGAATGTAAATGCCTTTGACATTGCTGGATGATCCTGTCACTGAGGGAACGGGCACCATCTGTCCCTGCTTAGTTATGTTGAAAATGTTGACCTGACAGCACACGGCGAAACTAGGGAAGCCTGAAGGAATACCTCCATTCCTTTTTAACTTAGCAGTAAGTTATCTGAAGTGTTGCAAAGCCATATGAGTTTGTGTCTGGGAAATGAAGACAGTAGAATTATTGTCAGACTGCAAAAGATTAATTATGGGACTTCAGAAAGAGAAAGACACAGAAGTTATCTGGGTTCAGAACCAATCACCTTTTCCAGCTGTCACACAGGGGTAAAGGAGAGAGACAGAGATTCTCTATTTGCTGAGGATCTAATTGAGACTGCTGAGTTAGAGAGCCAGGTGAGGGAAAACATATTAGTGGGAAAAGAGGCTACACTGATGAGGGTATTGTATGATTAGATTAGAACAATATTGTACTTAATTCACAGTAAACTTGGGAGGATAGGTTTGTAATCATAATTCACCTTTCATTTTAGTCTATTATAGTCAAAAACCAGAAAAGCAGCAGACACAAATGTCAGGCAATCGCAAAGGTTTTATTTCCTCCGACCCACATATCTAATTTTATAAGTAGTCTATTATCGCTACTTGTATTGCAAATGTGTAGCTAATTAACTCATCATATTCTCCCTGAAACATTCTCTTCCCCCTCCTTCTGTGCTCTCAGTTTCCATTAATGGAACTAGCATCACTTCAGTTCTGAAGCTTGGAATCATTTTAGCCCCCTCTTCCCCCACCATTAGTTACTTGGTAATTGATTCCACTTCCAGAATATATCTCTAATTTGTTTCCTTCTCTTTGTTTTCAGTAATGCAATCACAGTTCAAGCCCTCCCTTTAACCATGTGTTTATTCTCTAAATATTCACTAGCTGGATTCCCTATCCCCAATCTTCCCTCTACAGCCAGATTTATTATTCATTTTCCTAGAGAACAGTTCTAGTCCTATTTCTATGATGTAAAATCTTTACTTACCCCAAACTAGCTATTGAATAAAGCCCAAATGCAAGTAGGCCATCCTGATTTCCCATTCAATGACTATATTTACTCTATCCACCTGCATGTTCCCTGCCCTGAGTTTCTTTGCCTCTGTACCTTATTTATGAGGTTTCCTCTGTCTGGAATGCCCACTTACTTTCTATTTATCCTTTAAGACCTAGATAAAATTTCTCGTCTACACAGAATTTTCTTGGGTCACACGGCTATGGATAAATATTTGCCACCTGAATGTTCACAGAATGGGGCTGAAAGGCATCCACCTAAGAACACTGTGAGGACTAAATATTGGAAATGTAGAATCATTGGACAACATATGTATCTTTGCGGTTTCGACCACCATGTCAGAAGAAAATGATAAATGGCCAGCATAACTCCCAACCCTAAGATACTTTACAAGGAAAACTCTGGAAAATAAAAATTGGTGAGTCTTCTCCCCATATCTGAAAGTCTGGTTGAATCCATAATAAAAAGAAGCACTATTGAACATTTAAGCACAAACACACACACAAAAATATGAAAAGTGGGAACATATTTTTAAGGAAAAAAAATGCTTGAATAATCCACTGGATTTCTCTGAAAGGATAGATAAGCCTAAAAGCAATGTGGGACACAATGGATATGATTGTTAGACTTCCGTGGTAAAGGGATGCCAGTTTCCTCTCACTCCATCCCCCATATGGTATAACAACTACACAGTGTTTTCACAATTCTCTCAGTAAGCCATGCTCTTTCATATCTCCATGCCTGTTCATCCTCTTTTTGGTTCTTTGGGATATATTAAATATTACCTCTGTTTTGAAACCTTCCCCCCAAAACAGAGAAATAAGTTCACTTTTGCTTTCAATTTCCTGGCATTTTGGTCCTATCTCAATTATGATATCCCTCATAGCGGTGCACTAATTACTTTTTTACAACATACCTCTACTTATGGATGAGTCCCTGGGTTATAGGTACTGAGATATTATTCACTCTTTAAATCACTAGAATCTACTGAAGGGCCTAACATGTAGTAAATGTTCAATAAATATTGGATAGATGAAAGAAAAAATGAATCAAGATATGGTAGGGATTACTAACTTGAAGTTTCAAAACAAAATGAGGCTCAGAATTTGAATTCCTCACTCCTAATCAGCCAACTTATCCGTGCCAAAGCTTAGATTCAAACCCAAGTTTTCTTACTCCAAGACCAATACTGATTTCCTAAATTGACTCACATGAACTTGTCTGCCAAATCTTGAATATTCAAATCAGATGACACTCTTGGCGCTTTAACTAGCTAGGTTTTTAAAAACCAAGAGGCATACTTCTTTACAAAGAGGCATAACCGTAATGAACCTTAAATACACATAGCTACATAAAAACAATCACGTTTAGGTACATGGCACACTCACAAAAGATTATTAAGGTAAAGCAAGATCTATTAAAACAATTCTTAGCTTTGCAAAAGCCATGCTCTTCTTCGCAAATCTGCTCTTCGTGTGACTGTCAAAGACAGGTAATTGGACTGATGAATCTGGGCCTGAACGAATATTTGATTCAAGCAGGTTTCAGCATGAGAAAAGAATATGGAGTGCCCCTCGAGGTTTACGGTACTAAGAGGATATGAACTGATTAATGCAGCCTGCTAACTATCCCAATTTATTATTTTAGTCAGGCAAAAGAACTGTGTGACTAGGTTTCAAAACAAATCAATTATTTCAGGTTGCTCGAGATTGTTTTCAGTGCTTGTAAGCAGGACAACAGCAGTCAAATCTCATGTCCATATTGTAAACTGATTAGCCATGTATCCCATTTCACGACTGGTTCCAGCTGTGTCTGCAGGCTTGGCCACTGAGCATTTCCAAGAAACATTTCCACCTATCAACACTGCCCTTCTCAATGGCAGGACAACTGGCAGAGATAAGAAAAACTGGGTATTCTGCTTATGCCAGTATTGAGATAAAATATTCTAAGTTTGACAAAGATAGAAGAGAACATATCTAAAGGGACCATTCTGCCCCGTTTGTAAAGACATAATTTCCTTTGTTACTATGTTCTTTTCTACCAAAACATATGACACTGACCACTTTGGGAATGAGAGTTCAGACTATGCGGATCACTGGTATGATGCATTGTAGCCACATGTGTGTTCCTGTCTTGCTCTCTTTAAGCACTCTTTTCCTGTACAAATTTTTAAAGAAACATTATGCAATTTGCTGTCAATTTATGCAGAACTGTCGAAGTGTGATGTCATTTTGGTCAAAATTAGATTGCATAAATTCAGAAACCCTAACCTGAGATCATTCAATTTCCCCAATTACTAGATTTACATATTAATAACTCCTAGGGTATTTTTCTTTTCACTAGCTCTAATTGCAACCAGAATTTATGTCTTGGGATCTTTTAAAATCCAACTGCAAAGGCCAAGTGCTTAAAGCCTGGAGCCTTGCCACACTGTCACAGAGACCCTCTGCAGACACAAATCTAAAAGGTTGGGGCTTTGCATTTCCCGCTGTTTCCCCCCTCGGGATGGTTCTCACCACACTATTTAATATATACTCACACACTCTCATCAAACCCTATTGCCAAATGACAATGGCAAGAGAGTATTTATGGACCATTGATTCAAAACGTGTTCACTTTTCTATCACATTTATCTTTATCAGAATGTACACATAAAAATTCAAGAAATTCGATTTTTTTTTCCTTGAATTCATCTTGCCAATTTCCATAGTATCTGTGAATTGGAAAAGAAATAAAAAGGTGAAATCTGGTTTGTGTGTGTGTGTTCTGAGCTAAGAGTTTTGGGTGTCCCACCTCCTTTGAGGTAACAGGATCTCCCACAGAGGGAAGGAGTTAGTAAAGAGTTTGATTCATTCAAAACATGCTTATTCCCTTGGTGGCTGGGAAAAGCTAGCATTGTTTGGTGGTATATTTCTCAACTCACTAAAGAGAGCTTTATATTTGCATGTACATACTTAATGGTCCATTAAACAGCCATTCCAAAGGCTATGGTAGGTTGGGTGTAAATTCAGAACTCTCCTGCCCTTATTTAACAGCAAAACTGAATAGCTGTACGTATCTCATTGAAGATCTCTTTTCAGCGAAGGCCTCTGCAATGCATAGTTTACTTGGGCAGTGATCAATCTGCCCAGGGAAAATAGCCTCCAGCTAGAATTCAGCAGAGCAGAGGAGCGGGGCCAGAGACTGAGAGGACTGAAGTGGAAACTGTATTTACTCAAGAAGAGAGATGTGCACTCCCATGTTCACTGCAGTATTATTTGCAATAGCCAAGCTATGGAAACAACCTAAGTTTCCATCAGCAGATGAATGGATAAAGAAGATACAGTACATTATGTATCAATGTATATATACACACACAATGGATTTGGGGGATGAATCAGTGGTTAATTAGGGTTTGTCCTACTAATAGAGGAAGGGGATAATCTGGATTCCAAATTGATCCTCTCCTCTATTGTACAATAACAGTAATAGTAATAATTATAACAGCTCTGCATTGAGTTGACAAGGGCTTTCCTTATATTATTTCACTTATTTCTTACAACTGCCCTATGAGGTGGATACACATTACTATTTTATAGATGAAGTAACTAACACCCCAAATCTATGCAAAATACCTAAGAAGCCAGGTCAAACTGACCAGACTCTATACACTTGACCACTACTCCCTCCTGCCTCCCATTTGGACACCAGAAATCTTCTTCCCCCACTGCTGGTAGCTGTTCAATCACATTTGCCCAAACAGAATTAGAAAGGCCTCACTTATGCACCTCCTCCCAATACCAGCACCTCTGTTCTGATGAAGCTGTGGGTGTGTTACTAGCCCTCTAGGCCTCCGCGTCTGAGACGACCTGAGATGGGTACAGCGTGGGCTCTGGGGACAAGTTGCAAGGCTCAAATGCTGTCTCTGCCACGTACCAAGTATGTGACTGTGGACAAATTCCCCTCTGCTCCTTCGTTTACTTCAACTATAAAACAGCATTATAAGAATACCACCCTCATAGGTTTGTTTCAAGGATTAAATGAGGTAACGCATGTGAAGAATTTACAATTTTATCTGGCAAATAGCAAGTACTCAATACATGTTAATTATTATTATTTTCCACCAAACACAAGACTCAGTCCCATGGTGCTACAAAAAGGGGCAAGTTACATAGGGAACACTGATTCCTTTATTGGGGGCAACATGGTGCTCCTGTTTGTATCCCCCTTTCTCTGTCTTTGGCTTCTGCTCCTTATTTCTATGAAAGTTTGCACAGTTCCTGATAGAATAAATGACTTTCCAAGAGACCCATAGAAAGTCAAAGCAAAGCATCTAAAACTATGAACATTTTTCAGTCCTCTAGCCAGGAGATCATAAACTGTTTGCAAAATACAAAAAAAAGTTCCGTCGTAATTACAAAAGAGGGGGAGCACAGTTTTCAAAAGCACTCTTGTGTCACGGAAAGCTTTCATCTGTTCTTTTTAAAATGGCAGAGCTACTGTCGTTTTGCAGATAAATAGATAAGAAGTACATGGTGACAACAACAAGGTAAAGAAATGGAGGGGAGGGGAGAGCGAAGGCTAGTCTGGCCGCTGAGCACCATATTAGATGACCATTGAATTCTCTAATTTTCAATATCATTTGCAATATTGTTGGGAATACAGTTACAGAGGGAAAAAATATCAACATTTTCATCTACATTTATGTTCCAAAAGTTTCTTGGGAGACAGCCCTCAAAACTTTAAAATACTCTATATTTGCATAAGGTAAGATGAGCCGGCTGTTTGTGCCTCCTGTTCAGATCCGCTCCAGTCCTGCCCTTCCTCTCCTCTGTGTTTCAGGAAATCACATCTCCCAGGCTCCTTTGCCCTCTAGCCCGCAGGTCGGCTTGGCCAACAGGAAGCAGTGATGGGGGGCTGGATGACAGGCTAAGGAGTGAGGCCAGGGTGTTTGTCCCCTCGTCTCTGCCACCAGTGACACTGTCATCAGCACTGACCACTCTCTGCCCTGATTCCAGCTCCCAGTAGGCGGCCCCACGCTCCGTGGTTCCAGCTTCCACTGCACAGTCCCAGCTTCTTAGCTCTGGTACCACCACCTCCTCTAAGTCCCTCCAGCCCTAGGGGTCTGGTGCTTTCCTGCTGTGGTTAATCTCTGGGTTTGCTCACCATTTCCTGCTGGTCTCCTTGCCCCTTACATCACCTGTGTAAACAGTGTCCAGTATTATATTCCCTCTGTTTGAAACAGTCACATTGGCTTCTGCGTTCCCTGACTCTGACTGATAACCCTGTATAACCCTTTAATTCAAACGCTACTGGTCAGGGTTTCTCTTGCCACGAGGGTGAAGCATGTACTCTGCTTCCCAGTATGTCCTCCCTTTCATTCTGTATCCACATCCTAACTTAGTGCTTCCTTTCAGGGTCCCAGTCACTCCAGAGTGTCATCACATGAGGATTTGTCCTTTTCCTTACTTTTCTAGCCTGTGCCTTCTCAGAGTGACACATTGGCAAGTAATGAGAAAGTTAACCCACTATCTTGATATCTGACACCTTTCTGTGGAACACTTCCCAGGGTTATTTGCTTAAAGCCACCACCTGTGCCCACAGCCAAAACCCTTCCAGCTAGAGCCTATAATTTTCAGTAACATTTTTGCTATCTTAATTTCCCTTACTCAAAATGTCATGGTAGAGCTCACATCCACTCTCATCCTTGTTCTTATAAGCAATTACTTGCCACCCCTAGTGAATCTTCATAATGATCCCTGGGTTTCTCTCTCGCTTTCAGGCACACATCACCTTCACCTGGATGATTCTGTGAGATTCACCTGCACTTGTCTGTCTGCCTCTAAGTGGTGCCGGCACCCAATCCCACGTAAACTTTAATCCACTTTTATACCATCTTCGCACTTAGTTCTTAATCCTAATCTTCAATTGATCTCCTTATATTGCTTATAAGACAGTTCAAGCAATTCATGACTCTCATGATCAAACTATACATTCCCCAAAGTGTTCTTACTCTTCCCTTCTTCAATACGTGAAACCTCTCCTCTGAATATCTCAAGTTAGACTTTCTGATTTGCTTTTCTGGAAGGCGGTCCTCAGGGTAGACATGATAGTCAGTGAACAATGTATTTGATTTCGGAGTGCTCACACCCCCATTCACAGAGTGTTTACAAGTTCTAAAATTAGTTGTAGTGTTCTGTAACTCCCAGCAGATTTAGAATCTAGCCTTGCCCTGTGTTGAATCTTTTGGGTTCCTGAGAGAACGAGTCAGGTCTGATGAAGAAGGAGGCATGCATACCAGGAACTGGATTTGGATTAAAAGAATCCATGGCAAACATAATCGTACTTTCTAAATACCCTCTCAATTATTCACCTTCTACATATTCCCTGACCTTTTTTAACATTTTTATTGGAGTATATTTGCTTTACAGTGTTGAGTTAGTTTCTGCTGTATAACAAAGTGAATCAGCTATATGCATAAGTATATCCCTACATCCCCTCCCTCTTGCGTCTCCCTCCCATCCTCCTTATCACACCCCTCTAGGTGGTCGCAAAGCAGCGAGCTGATCTCCCTGTGCCATGCAGCTGCTTCCCACTAGCTAGCTATTTTACATCCAGTAGTATATATAAGTCCACGCCACTCTCTCATTTCGTCCCAGCTTACCCTTCCTCTTCCCCGTGTCCTCAAGTCCACTCTCTACATCTCTGTCTTTATTCCTGTCCTGCCCCTAGAACCCTTTTTTGGGGAAAAACTGGACAGCTACATGTAAAAGAATGAAATTAGAACACTCCCTAACACCATACACAAAAATAAACTCAAAATGGATTAAAGACCTAAATATAAGGCCAGACACTCTAAAACTCTTAGAGGAAACATAGGCAGAACACTCTATGACATAAATCACAGCAAGATCCTTTTTGACCCACCTCCTAGAGGAATGGAAATCAAAACAAAAATAAACAAATGGGACCTAATAAAACTTATTCCCTGACTTCTAAATATGAATTAAGCTCTGAGAGGCTGTTTGGGCCAGGAGATAGATACCCCATAACAAATTAGATCCCTTGGGAAAAACCAGTCTAGTCTATACAGATCCCATAAGCTACTTCAAAAACAAGAGGACCTTGGAGATGAGGTGAAGCTCATCAAATGGGTTGGAGTTTGTGTTTGCTCAGAACACCATCTGGCCAGTCAACTGCTCTGACATTTAGAAGCATTAAAATATCGGACTGTGGTGTTACTGATACCCATAAGAACTTCCCAAAGAACAAGCAAGCCAGCCATTGATATTTATGAGACCTCTATAAAATGATCAAGAAAGAAAATATGTACTTGAACAGTTTAATATCGTCTGTAAATATCCTGCTAATTTATCTCAACTAATGAGAACTTCCAAAACAGTTTCTAAATCTTCTGCTGAACATGTGTTAAATGTGGGTGGTTATGATAATACGAGATAAATGCAGCTTTTGCTAATTTACTGCCATGAGTTAAAATTTACAACACAATTCTTTCATTAAAAATAACTTAGGGTGCTAAAATCATAGAACATAACCTTATATGAAGAAATACTTAATTTTTTGGTAAAATTCAATATTCTGAGGATTAGTGTAAAAATATTTTAGATGAAAACAGTCATAGAAGTTCTTATAGATGCATGAAACCGTATAACCATTTGCCTGCAACCAATAGCACCTAAAGGTGGCACAGCCAATTCTGGTTCTCTTCAGGTGAAGGTATTCTTTGGCATTCAGCATTTTCTCTCCCTTCCAGTTTGGGTTGGTCTGTTCCTTCATTTCCCAATACTAAGCCAGGAGAAATGTCTAGAGCAGTGAAGGAGTATAAGTATCAAACAGCTGGATCCTTTACTTTGCTTGTGAGCTCAAAGCTGAATGGTTTTAAACTTACATGGTTCTTACAGATGAGTTTACAACACACCTCCCAAATCATCTGCCCCTCCACTGTCTCTTTGAATTCACTCAACTCTGTGTATCTGGAGAGCACACAGGATGAGAATGGCAAAGTAACCAGTGTGATGACCTGGGCTCTTCATGGTACACAAAGTCACTGGAGGAGACTCTGCAAAATCCAAGACACCAAGGTCCCTCCAGTAACCACGATATTCAATTTTCATTGTCAAGTTACAAGCACAGATAGTTCTTGAGAGAAAAGATTAGGTTCAAAGGAAATCTATTAATCTACCTATCCATACATCCTCACTGGAGAAGAAGAATCTATTGATTACTGGAGTCATTTTTATAAATTTAGGCTTGACAGGATAATAAATATTATTAACAAAACTCTACAATTTAGAGGTGACATAAAGACATTTTGATATAACCAAAACATAAGAAATGAGGAAGAAGAAACATAACACAAAAATCCCTACAATTTAAAGGCTACACAAAGAAATTTTGATATAATTAAAACATAAAAAATGAAGAAGGAGAAGCACAGATGAAATTCATAACCAAACTCCACACTGTAAGTATTTGTTCAGTCATTGAAATGGCTAAAAAAGTTGGATTAAAGTCTTGGGATTTGATAATTATAATAACAGAAAATCGCTAACCCTTTCTGAAATCAGAAGAAAAGGAATCCCAGGATTCATACATATACACATAAAAATGTACATTACTTATCTAGATAATATAAAGCAAAACAACTTTTTTTGTACAATTGCCAATTATTTAAGTCATGTTTTCCTGGCTTTTGTTATTGAGTTAAGCTTTGACCCTTCATTCTACTTTGCAATTTTTAATTGCACTTTGGTTTTAATAGGATGATGGGGAGGGTGAAGACAGAGGTAATTATTCCCATGCCCTAAATTAAAGAGTGTTAACAAGCTCTATGGAAGAAACAGATTTTGCATTGGGGGATTTTTAAAAAGCTTATTGATTATAATTTTAAATTTTAATGCATTGCAAAGAGAATGGCAATGAATTTGGAGAGAATAAAAATTGTTCTAGAAATCACCTGAATGAAACTCATGAAAAGGTCCAAGAAATGCTGAAAAATAAGAGCAATGAGGGAAACAGCCTAAAGAGCTACTAAAATGTCTCAAACTAGCTTTTAAAATACATTGTTGAACTAGTAAAGGTATATGCAGGTATATCAATGGAACAGAGTAGAAAGTACAAAAACAAATAAGAATTTAACATATGATGTGGTAACACTTCAGATCAGTGAGGGAAAAAAGGATTGTTCAATAAAATACGTTGAGCTCAAGAGTTGGTTAAGTACATGTGTGTGCGTACGTATATACTTAGATTGCTATACTATACTTTATATCAAATGCCTGCAGGTAAAATAAAAATTTAAGCCATAAAAATTTTTGAAGGAATAGATGTGAATATAATCTTCCTTGATGATGAAACAGACTTCTTTTTTGATGTTTTAAATCACTTAATGTTTTTTTTCCGATTTTATTGAGAAATAATTGACATAAATGACTGTAGAATTTTAAGGTACACAGCATGATGGCCTGATTTATACAAATTGTGAAATGACTACCACTTAGGATCAAGCAAACATCCATGTTCTCCTATAAACACAGTAAATGAAAAGAAAGGAAAACAGGGAAATATCTTCTCCTTGTGATGAGAACTCAGGATTTACTGTCTTACCTTTCCTATATATCATACAGCAGTGTCAACTATAATCATGTTGTACATTATATCCCTAATACTTATTTATGTTATAATGAGAGGTTTGTACTTTTTGACCACCTTCCTCCAATTCTTCTCCCCATATCCTCTGCATCTGGTAACCACAAGTTTGATCTCTTTTTCTATGAGTTTGGGGGGTTTTGTTTGTTTGCTTTCCTTTAAGAATCCACATACAAGTGATATCATACAGTATTTTTCTTTCTCTGAGTTATTTCACTTAGCATAATGCCTTCAAGGTCCATCCATGTTGTCACAAATGGTAGAATTTCCTTGTTTTTTATGGCTGAATAATATTCCATTGTATTTATATACCACTTCTTTATCCAATCATCTGCTGATAGACACTTAGGTTGCTTCCATGTCTTGGCTATTGTAAATAGTGTTGCTATGGACGTAGGGTGAAGATAGCTTACCAAGTTAGTGTTTTGGTTACCTTCGGATACATTCCCAAAAGTTGAATTGCTGGATCATATGGTAGTTCTATTTTCAATTTTTTGAGGAAACACCATACTGTTTCTATGGTGGCTGTACTAATTTACAATCTCACCAACAGTGCATAAGGGTTCCCCTTTCTCCACATCCACACAAGCATTTGTTATCTTTTTTTTTTCCTGATAGCTGTGAGATGATATCTCACACTGGGGTTTTATTTTAATTTCCCTAATAATTAGCAATGTTGAACATCTTTTCAAGTACCTGTTAGCCATCAGTATTTCTTCTTTGGAAAATATCTTCTGCCCATTTTCTTAATCAGGTGTTTTTCTTTTGCTATTGAGTTGTATGAGCTCTTTATATATTTTGGATATTAACTCTTTATCAGATATACAATTTGCAAGTATCTTCTCCCATTCAGAAAGTTCTCTTTTCATTTTGCTGATGGCTTCCTTTGCTGTGCAAAAGATTTTTAGTTTGATGTAGTCCCATTTGTTTATTTTTGTTGTTGTTTCCCTTGCCTAAGGAGACATATCTAAAAAGATATGTCTAAGACCAATATCAAAGAGCATACTGCCTAGGTTTTCTTCTGGAAACTTCATGGTTTCAGGCCTTATATTTACATTTTTAATGCATTTTGGTGAACAGTGTAAGATATGGGTCCAGTTTCATTCTTTTACATGTGAATATTCAATTATCCCACTGCTATTTATTGAAAAGACTGTCTTTTCTCCATTGAGTATTTTTGGCTCCCTTGTCAAATATTAGCTGGCCATATATGCCTGGGCTTATTTCTGAGTTCTTGATTTTGTTCCATTGATCTATTTGTCTGTTTTTATGCTAGTACTATACTGTTTTGATGACTATAGCTTTAGAATATAGCTTGAAATCATGAAGTGTGATGTCTCCTGCTTTGTTCTTTCTCAGGATTTCTTTGGCTATTCAGGGTCTTTTGTGAATCCATATACATTTTAGGAGTGTTTTTCTACCTCTGTAAATAATGCCGGTATAATCTTGATAGGGGATGCATTGAATCTACAGATGGCTTTTACTATATTGACATTTTTATAATATTAATTTTTCTAACCTGTGAACACAGGATACCTTCCCATTTACTTCTTTTTCAATTTCTTTCATCAATGTCTTATAGTTTTCTGCATGAGCTCTTTCACCTCCTTAGTTAAATTTATTCCTAAGTATTTTATTGTTTTTGATGCTATTGCAAATGGGATCAATTTTCTTATCCCTTTTTCAGAAAATCTGTTGTTAATATATAGAAATGCTACTAACTATTGTATGCTAATCTTGTATCCCACAAGTTTACTGAATTCATTGATTAGCTCTAACAGTTTTATAGTTGAGTCTATAGGAGTTTCTATCAATATATATAAAATTATGTCATCTGCAAATAGAGACAATTTTACTTCTTCCTTTCCAATTCTGATACTTTTCTTTCTTTTTCTTTCCTGAATGCTCTTGCTAGGACTTCTAGTACTATGTTGAGCAGGAGTGATGACAGTGGATACCCTGTCTTGTTCCTAATCTTAGAAGAAAAGCAGAAATGACTTTTTAAGCTTTACAAAATATGGAAACAAACACAAAAAATGTAGATTTGACTACATTGTAGTCAAATGTAGAACTTCTCTACTACAAGGACCATTATAATTTTCTTTTAAAAAAAGGAAAAATGGGGGCATAAACATTTGCAATATATATGACAGACCTCAATTCTGTCTGAATCTATATGTACATATATATTTATGAAACAAGTAGAAAATGTAGAACTTCTCTACTACAAGGACCATTATAATTTTAAAAAAAGGAAAAATGGGGGCATAAACATTTGCAATATATATGACAGACCTCAATTCTGTCTGAATCTATATGTACATATATATTTATGAAACAAGTAACATCTAGGGAATAGCAAGACAATGCATTTTGCCCTGTGTAATCTCTGATTTGTAGTTGCCCTGAGGTGCCCGTTCTAATTGCCATGACCAGTGGATTCAGCCTAAGGGTTTTTTCCATGCTCGAAACTCACTGTTCCCAGGAACAGAATGTGGCTCAAGGGAGAGTTCCAGCTAGACAGGAAGAGAAAGAAGAAAACATACCAATTCTACCCTAGTAGATATGGAAAAGAGAAAAGCAGGAGAAGCAAAGAATCGGATAAAAGTATCCTAGCCCGGGCTTCCCTGGTGGCGCAGTGGTTGAGAGCCCGCCTGCCGATGCAGAGGACACGGGTTCGTGCCCTGGTCCGGGAAGATCCCACATGCCGCAGAGCAGCTGGGCCCGTGAGCCATGGCCACTGAGCCTGCGTGTCCGGAGCCTGTGCTCCGCAACAGGAGAGGGCACAACAGTGAGAGGCCCGCATACCACAAAAAATCAAAAGGACAAAAAAACAAAAAGTATCCTAGCCCTTCCCTCGTGAACCAAAACCAACGGAAAGGGGATTTAGGGAGATGAAGAGAAAAAGCTGTAAGCAGAAAAGACGTGTGCCCCACTCCCAATTTGAAACTCTGAAAAAGAAAGTAAAACGGCCACCTGAAGTAGAAAGAGAAAGGGCCTGAGTTAACACTTTCAGCCTCCCTTGGCTCTTTCTGAGTATGAAATGTTTCTAAGGCTGAAGAGTGTGGAAGCTAAGCCAGAGCTAGCTGGACGGTGACAAGGCTCTAGAAGCCAAGGGAATCACCAGGCCCTGACTAAGCCAAGAGAGCAGCTTCAGCCTCAGTAGAAGATGCCACCAGAGAGCTAAATAACCAGACAGAGAGTAAACTTCACAGAGAATTACTCAAACACCTTTGTACCCTTTATCAAAGGACCCCCACCCTGCAAGGGATCACATAAGTGCCCATCCTCACCAAAGCACAAACATAATTAGATATTACCTTGTTGAAGGAGACAGAAGGAAAGTACATCTTAAAGTCTTTATATTTACTTGAGAGTGAGCTGTCTAAAGAATAAGTTCTGTTTCAAGAAGAACTACCTAAGATTCATTCAGGGACAATTTTAAGTTCTTCCTCTCCACCACTTCTACCATCACCCTCCCCCAGGATTGGGGCTCATGAAAAGGATTGCACTAGTTATAGAAAATTAATAAACTAAATTTCTTTTCTTTCTGGAGAGCACTAAGGAAGTCTGTGACTCTCCTACATCTACAAAAGGCTCTTTTAAAGCAATAAAAAGAAAAATCAGCTGAGAACACAGCTAAGTCACTCACAAAAGAAGAAATTAAAAGCCTAACATGACACCAAGAGTAAACTCTAGTGTAAACTATGGACCCTGGGTGATAATGATGTGTCACTGTAGGTTTGTCAATTGTAACAAATGTACCACTCTAGTCGTAGATGTTGATAGTGAGTGAGGTTACGCATGCATGGGGACAGGGATATGTGGGAAATCTCTTCCACTCAATCTCACTGTGAACCTAAAACTGCTCTTAAGAAATTAAGTCTATATATTAAAAAACCTACCCTAATAAAATATTCACCCTCACTAATAATTTAAAAAGGAATACACATTAAAGCAACATGCCGTTTGTGTCTATCAAACTTTACATCTAGTTTTTTAAATGCTCTCTGTTGGCGAATGTGCAGGGTCGCTCACTCTGGTATAAACTGGAGACAACTTAACAGTATATTTAAAAAGCTTTAAAAGTCCTTTTCTGGTGTTTGTCCCCTCAAAATAATTAAGGAGCCATGTGAGCACCTGTTCATGAGACCTTCTTTCGCCATCCTTTATAGCAATGAAAACATGGAAACAGGGGCTTCCCTGGTGGCGCAGTGGTTGAGAGCCCGCCTGCCGATGCAGGGGACACGGGTTCGTGCCCCGGTCCGGGAAGATCCCACATGCCGCGGAGCGGCTGGGCCCGTGAGCCATGGCCGCTGAGCCTGCGCGTCCGGAGCCTGTGCTCCGCAACGGGAGAGGCCACAACAGTGAGAGGCCCGCGTACTGCAAAAAAAAAAACAAAAAAAAACAAAAAAAAAAACCCATGGAAACAAGAAGTAGCTGGAAAAATACAGGTCACTAAATAGGATAATAAAGATTAAATATCATGGAAGTATAGCTATTGGCAAGCAGAGTTTCACAATATATTGTCATGGGAGTAAGTTACAGAAAAGTATGGACTTAAGAAAAAAACATTTAAAGCCGGATGGATGGATGGATGGATGGATGGATGGATGGATGGATGCAAGGCAAAACAGGATATCAATGGATTAAGACTTTTTTATATAATGGAAGAAGTGATATTTTAAAATTACTAGCAATTTTTTTATTTTTAGTGATGATGATATTTTTCCTTTGGTTGTTCTGGAGAGAACCACTTTGGGAAGCTCTCAATCATTAGAATCACTGAAACAGTAATGGCTAACATTGAGTACTCACTATGTATCAGGAACAATGTTAAGCAGGTATTCATGAGTTTAGTCCTCATGACTACATATGAGAAAGGTACAATTACTATCAGCCTTGTATTACTGATGGGGACACTAAGGCATAGAGCTCTTGGGTAAATTTCACAAGGTCATCAGCCAGAAAATAATAGGACAGCGGTTCAAATGTAAGTTATCTAGATACAGTGGCTGTTTATTTAACCATTATGCACAGACCTTCCCTAGCAGAAAGGTCACCGCAAGACCAGTACTTATCAATGTTCAAAGGAAAGAATGATAATTAGTTATACTTGACATGGCAAGGCCCATTTTTTAGGTGCTGTTGATGGGTGAGCCCCTTCCCCCCACAAATATGTCTCAAAATTTACATAGGAGTCAAGATGACTTCTAGAAGAAAAAGTATAAAGAGCAATTTTTTCTGAGACTCAAATATCAGCTCTTCTGAGCCAGGGGATCCCTGGCTGAGGCCTGACTAGAGGAAAAAAAAAAATTGGAATCGGGAAAAAAAACCTAAGCAGCCACAGCCAGCAAGTCTGGACTGGCGGTCCTCTGTCGGCACTCAACTTAGGCCAGCAGAAGAGAGTTGGTTTTGAGAGCAATGTAAAGTGAATGCCTGATCCAGTCACCTGAGTATACCTGGGAGTGTACCTTGAGAAAAAATAATAACCATGTGTGGGTCGAAATCTGATTACTGAGAGCTCTAATTCTGGACCTTAAATTAACAGTTTGGGAGAGGAGTGTCCATGACTGAACTTAACACCTAGGAAAGGCATCTCCTCTCCTACATGGCAAAGGATTTGCTCTGGGGAGTAGAAACAGCGAGGCAAATGGGGCATGCTGGAAGTGGTCCAGGACTGCATTAAGGTGAGGTATACCAGAGGAATCCTCTGGCTTGAGTTAGAAAGCTTGGAATTCTTGGCCACATCATTTAAAATACTAAGGGGAAAGTAAAGACCAGTGTTCTATAATTTGGGGCATATGGGGGATTGGAAGTGTTATAAATTTAATATTGGAGAAAACAGGGCCTCACTTTGATGTCACAGACTTGTCAGTTTTGAAGACATCTGGTTTACGTATCTATCTGTGTTTGTGAGTTGGGTGACAGGTTGCGGGGAAGGGGAGGCTGTCTTTTGGTGTGTGCAAAATCCTATATGAAAGAAGAAATACCAATGCATTGGACTTCCCTGGTGGCGCAGGGGTTAAGAATCCACCTGCCAACGCAGGGGACACAGGTTCGAGCCCTGGGCCGGAAAGATCCCACGTGCCACAGAGCATAAGCCCGTGCGCCTAGAGCCCATGCTCTGCAACAAGAGAAGCCACCACAAATAAGAATTCCACGCACTGCAGCAAAGAGTAGCCCCCGCTCGCCACAACTAGAAAAAGGCTGCACGCAGCAACAAAGACCCAACGCAGTCAAAAAAAAAAAAAGTCACTTTAAAAAAACAAAAGAAATACCAATGTATTTGGGGTAGGGGGTATTCTTATGTCAAATGTTCTTTTTTGTCTATATTTTCTGGCATCAAATACTGAGTTTTCAACAATCAAAAAAAGCAACTTTATTTTAGGAAAAATAATCTTAACTGAAATTCCAGTTAATGTTGATCTCGCTGATATTTAATTTTTTCCCACGATATTTAATAAAAGCAAGCACTTGGTGACTCATGCCTTACCCAAAATGAACACATTTTAATTTATACTTTGACAAGATTCATAATTGCAATGATCTTTTATTCTTTAGCTCAGATGAGTATCTCCATTCAATGAATATGGCAGAGAAAATTCACAGAATTTTCTCTAAAAGAAACATGTTTGGAGATGAAACATGAAATACTGTTCAGGTCATTAAAGTTTTATGATTTGGAGCTTGTGTTATACCTCAGGTGACAGGTGACAAAACAGAAAGATTAAATCGGATATGTGAGACAACACTATTAAATGCTGGGCTGCAAAATGACCTATAGCTTTCTCAAGACATTAAGCTGTTGGCAAACAACCAAGTTCCTATATGCACAAAGCAACGAATGTAAATGAGAAATTTTATTCATGATACAATTTAGTGATAAGGACTTCTTTTCTTTATTCTCAAAGGAAAATGTGAAAAAGATTTTAATCATTTATCAATTGTAAATATAGTGAACTTCTGTTGTCTCCAAGTTTTCTCTGCAGTGCCTACCAGTGTCAACATCTTTGACACTCAATGTCTGCTTTCTTTTATTTCCCCTTTAACCATATAGCTATCAGGACTTGATGTATCCTATGATATCACTGTCTTGGGAACTGGTTAGTGGAATCCATAGGATACATTCCAAATAACCATGCTGGAAGGGTTTTCAGAAGGAATTCCAGAATTATGAGATTTCACAACCAAAGGGACTTGAAAGATGAACTAACCCACATCTGTCATTTTACAGTTGAAGAAACAACCGGGGACCTGGACAGTTCAAGGGTCACAAAGCTAATGAAAGGCAATGCCAAGACTAGAATGCAGACCTTGTCTCCTGAACTAGTACATCTTTTTAAAACCTTCAAGTTTAAAAAGGTGCAAGGAAGATTGCACCTTCTTGGATTCAAAGGTATTAAGAACCATTCTTCTTTCCTTCAAGATTTCACTACTAAACGATTTTTTTGAAACAAAATTCCTGGTATATATTTCTATTCATTGAATCACTCAATAATATTGGTTCTTCCCATGGGCCAGGTATTATTTTGATTTTATGTTTAAGCAACGGGTCAGGGTTCTTCAGAGAAACAGAACCAACAGGATGTGTGTATATATAGAGAGATTTATTTTAAGGAATTTGTTCATACAGCTGTAGAGGCTTGACAAGCCCCAAATGTGATGGAGTAGGAGACTCACGGAAGAGTTGCAGTTCCAATCCATAGGCAGCCTGCTGGCAGAATTCCCTCTTGTTCAGAGAGGTCACTCTTTTAAGGCCTTCAGGTGATTGGATGAGACTCATCCACATTATGGAGAGTAATTTACTTTACTAAAAGTCCACAGATTTAGATGTTAATCTTATCTAAAAAAAACACCTTCATAAAAACATTCAGAATAACATTTGATCAAATGTCTGGGAACCATGGTCCCGTCAAGTTGACACATAAAATTAACCACTGCAAACAAGGTCACCAAGTAGGTTAACGAGTTATCTTTAAAATGAAGTCAGGTTTGGCTTTAAATCCCAAGAACAAGTTTCTAGTTCCTTTATCACTGAAGATGCCTGACTGGACAACTAATTGGTAGGCTCCTTCTCTTGGGCCCACCAACACCTTAAAGTATTAATTAAATTAATTAATTAATTAAAAGGATTAGTCACTTTCATGTACACAGAAAAGTCCTAAAGAGCTGTAAATTTCCTTTAAAAGTTCCTGTCTTGCCACAAACTTCAGGAAAATCCAGAGAACCATGGAAATTGGATGTGAAGTGTCAACACTCAGGTATCCCATCTTAAGCAGCAGGGGTAAATTATAATCCAGCAGACCTAGTATAAAGCACCTTCTCAAGGAGAGATAAAGTGATTTGGTGACTCCTCACTCCCAAACCAGAGTTAATCCTTGCATGGAAATTAGACATCCACAATGCCTGAGAGCATGGCTGTTTAGTGTCTTCCAAAAGGCTTGAAAGTTTGAGATGAAATACCCAGTAGTACTCAAGAACTTGATAAGAAAGTAAGGGGAAGGAGGAGAGGCCAGGGATGAAGGTCTCCTTTGAGGAGCCTTGGTTTGTTTGACATATAGGGAAGTATGGCCATTATTGCAGTCCATCTGAGGCTGGAAGGCAGCATGCTTCAGATAATGGACAACCGCTATGGAAGAGAGTGAAAAAGATGTGTGTTTCTCTCCTTCTGCCTCCATCCACACATAAAGAAAAGATTGAGATTCTAACCTCAAACCCAAATATTATATTATACAAGGTCAATTACATAGTTCTTTTAGAAGGGGTATGTTTGTGCAAAATATGAATTGCTCATCTCTATAACCTACTTTAGCCTACTGAAGTGAAAATTTGAGTTTAATTCCTAAGTAATAAATCATATTCATCTTTAGAATATGACCTTTACTAAATATAAACCACATATTAAATGACATTATATTTCAAGATGTTTTTAGACTTTTGGAAATGCTAACTGAACACAGATCAGTTTTTGGTTTCATACCCAGTTAAGAATAATCTTTCCCCCTGGCTTTGAAGAGCACAGCAGGTCATCCTGTTCAATATAGCCCTTAAGCAACATAAAAGGGTCATTATTCCCACTACATTCCTTTGGTTGTTTTCAAGTTTATCAGAAGTGTCATATCATCACTTAGAGAATTAGCAGTATAATAAAACAATTAGTTCTTCAAAATGACTTGTTGAAATAGCTTATCTTTCTTGATGATGTCTATTCATTCATGAAAAAAGACTAGGATAACTAGATGTTTTTATTGCAAAAGATGTCAAGATGAGTAGCAAACTGAGTTGGCAGAAAGTATTAATACTCAGAAAAAATTCCTAAATTCTTTTGAAAGTGTGAATGTCTCAAACATCAGCTGGTGATTCTTGGAAAAAATATGTATTTCTAGTAGACAATATTTTTTACTTTTCAAATCAAAAGATAGACATTAAAATAATTTAGTTTTGAAGTCTTTCAGTCTTGTCAGAAGCAAGTTCATAGACTCAATTCTCATGCATTCAATAGGCATAACGTTTTTGTCACAATTCATTTTCATTGGCATAAACATGTACTTCAAATTTTCCTCTTATTTTTTCTTGGAATATTATGGCACAACGTCTCAGAAATATTCTAATTTTATCACTTTATTCTTAGAAATTTAATCAGGACCATCTAGAATTAATATTTCTTAATTTAAACTTGAATGAAGAAGATAATAGATTTCTAAGAGTATTTACGCTCTGTTCATACATATCCATTAGTAGAAGAAAGCCTATTTGCATAGGAGTCTTCCTTTAAAAGTTTGGACAGTAACTGAACACATCACTGACAAAAATATCAATTATTATAATTGGGGCTCAGTGGTTAAGACTGTAATAAACATTATAAAGGATTCTCCCTGTTTAAGGAACAATGTACACAAACACAAAGGAAAGTTTGTCTATGTAGATAACAAAAGATGCATCTATTTTAAATAATTTTTGGATTCCGATCTCAAAAATAGTGATTGCAATAATGTTTTTTAGTTTCTTTTCATTTGAGATGTATATAAATTGAGCTAGGCTAAAACTTCACTTGAGCCAATGTCAATAAACTGAATAAGAAAAATTGCCATAAATTCTTTCTCCTTTTAATGCTTTGAATTAAAAAAAATTACTTGAGGGCTTCCCTGGTGGCGCAGTGGTTGGGAGTCTGCCTGCTAATGCAGGGGATACGGGTTCGAGTGGTCTGGTCTGGAATGATCCCACATGCTGCGGAGCGACTAGGCCCGTTAGCCACAACTACTGAGCCTGCGTGTCTGGAGCCTGTGCTCTGCAACGAGAGGCCGTGATAGTGAGAGGCCCACGCACCGTGATGAAGACTGGCCCCCACTTGCCACAACTAGAGAAAGCCCTCGCACAGAAACAGAGACCCAACACAGCAAAAATAAATAAATTAATTAATAAGCTCCTACCCCCAACATCTAAAAAAGAAAACAAATTACTTGAGGAAGAATCTGAGGTAAAACTACAAATGCTGGTGTGCAAGATTTGGCATTCATATAACTTGAGCAATTGTATAACAAGAGTTAAAGTTTTCCTCTGTGCCTCAGGAGTGGCACTGAAGAATCATCCCTAAAATTAAAATACCACATGCTTGATGTGTTATCATGCTCTAATCCCTTTCCAATGGAGATTGCACAGTTAAGTAGTCCTTCAAAAAGTATTTGTAAGTACACTTATATGTGTTTAAGCCTTCATTCTTCTTTTCTAAAATGTATTTATTTATTTATTTTTGGCTGCGTTGGGTCGTCGTTGCTGCTCATGGTCTTTCTCTAGTTGCAGTGAGTGGGGTCTACGTTGCGGTGCACGGGCCTCTCATTGCGGCGACTTCTCTTGTTGCAGATCATGGGCTTCAGTAGTTGTGGCTCGCGGGCTCTAGAGCACAGGCTCAGTAGCTGTGGCGCACAGGTTTAGTTGCTCCGAGGCATGTGGGATCTTGCCAGACCAGGGCTCAAACCCATGTCCCCTGCATTGGCAGGCAGATTCTTAACCACTGTGCCACCAGGGAAGCCCAAGCCTTTATTCTTAAAATACACACACACACACACACACACACACACACACACAACCTCACAGTCCCATAACCTGACAATCCTCTTCAGTTACTGCCCTTTCTAGCCAGAATTAGAGTTGTCCGTATCTTAACATTTTCTCTTCATCACAATGCAATCTGATTTCTGCCCCACATTTTAATCATAATTTTCACCAATTTTTTACCAAGTTCTTTATTTCTAACTCCAAGAAAACATTTTAGTGCTCATTTGACTTGATTTCAATGTCTGGCACCACTGACCACTTCCTCCTGCTAGGGCACTTGATTTCCAAGACCACATATTCTACTGGATTATCCCATCTATCCAGCCATTTATCAGTCTTGTTGATATACTTCTGTGTCTCATGTCTGCATATGAAATCCTGAAGTACTTCATTATTTTTTCCTTCTCATTTTATACTGTTAGTCATAGTTTTTATCATATGCTGATCATTCCCAAATTAACATCTTCTGCTCTCCAAATGTGTCCAATTGCCTACTCTAAAATTCCAATTAAAGTCTCACAGACACCTCATATACATTCCCAAAATATCACCTCCCTACAAATAATTATGTTCCTCCTCTTATACTGCCCATCTCAAGGCAATAGAAAAGCACAAGCTCAAAACCCAGATGCCATCTTTTACTTTCACTCCCCATCAACCCCACACACTTAGCTTTTTCTGGCCCCCTACTTAAAATCCCACCCTCTTAATATGCCCTATCTTGTTTCTGTTCTTTCGTTTTCTCCATAGCATTTTGCAGCGTCTAACATACCAAATATTTACCGATTCATCTTGTCTATTATCTGTTTTCTTTCTCTAAAGTATAAATAAGTTCTGTGAGTTCAGAGATTTTTTTCTTGGTCTCGTTTATAGCTGAAATAGTATCTATGCATAGTAAACTCTAAAAACATGAAGTTCTTATCAGCACTATTTCTAGGTTTGCATTTATTGACTCATCATTTGATTATCAGGTGCTTTTCCTACTTAGTTGAATGTGTAGTAATTTTTTACTGAATGCTGAACATTGTGGGGAATATACTGTAGGGACCCTGCATGATGTTGTCTTCTAAAAAATGGTTGAGTTTTATTATGGAAGGTAGTTAAGTTACTACAGATTTACCTTATCTTGTTGAGGCCTGGTTTTGTGCTTTGTTAGGTTTTTATTTACTCCTAAGACATGATACTTACTCCAACAGTGTGGCCTTTCTGTGATCTGATTAAATGCCTAGGAGTTTCCCTCTGGCTGGGCTTGCACTCTAACATCTCCGCTGCTATGGAATATCTGCTTAGCTCACGGCTTTCTGGAAGAGGTTCTCTTCCAAACCTCCTGTTGTTTCATCCTACATTTGTGTAGTCCAGGGATTGAGGGAAGACCTAAGAAAAATTTCCACCCAGATGCGTTGGCTTTCTTCTCTGCAGGTCCTCCGTTTTTGGTGTCCTGAACCTAAACGTCAGCCAACTTAGCAGCCACAAACTCATCCTTCGTTTGGCAAAACTGATGCTCTCTACTTGGGTTCTCTCTCCTTACACAATAGTCTGGAAGCTGTTCTTTGAGAGAAAGCCTGTGTGAATCTGGAGCTTACTGCATTTGTTTCCCCTTTCCCAAGGGCTGCAGCCCAGCAGTGAGCTGTTATCCAATGCCAGCAAATAATATTTTATATTATTTTTCCATGTTTCATAGTTATTTACAGTGGGAAGGTATATTTAATACCAGTTACTCCATGATGTGCAGATACAGAAATCCAACAAATATTTTTTGAATGAATCAACCTTCAAACCTCCTTGACATTCCTTGAATCCACCTTTTCTTTTACCCTATTGCCTCTCCCTTAGTTTCAGCCACCATCAGCTCTAGCCTAGTTTATCGTTACAGTGCTCTGACCGGTCTCCTTGTCTACAGCTCTGCCCCACTCCGAAACATTTGCCACACTCCAGCTGTTTTGTTTTATTTATCTTTTTTCTAACGCTAATATTACATGTCACTCCTCTGTGGAAAACCCTCCAATGCGTCTTCATTGTCCTAGGGATCAAACCCAAACTCCCTGGGCTCTTTCATAGACTCATATCTCCCTGCTGCCAGCCCCCCAACCCCAAATATATTGTAAGTTACCTTCAGTTCCTGTACGTTCACGGTTCTTTCTCACCTCCAGGTTCTTGCACATGCTGCTTTATCCTGCCTGGCACAGTCCCATATTCTGACTAATTCCAGTAATCCACTCACATGCCATGTCTTCTGGGAAGTCTGCAACAATTTCCCTGAACTGGATTAAGTGTCCCACGTGTGCTCATTTTGCACACCGCACTTTTCCCAATCATCATCTGTATTGCAGTTTTATGGTTATCTATTTACTTTTTTGTACTCCCACTAGACTTCTTGAGGCAAACCCTATGTGTTATTCGCTGTTTTATTCCTACTTACTGGATTACTGAATAAATATTTCTTGGATTAATGCACAGTAATTTTTAGCAATTTGCTTCACAAGACTATATTCCTCTCAGTCAGTTATATGTCCCCATTCTGTGCAATGAACAATACGTGAATACACCTACCTCCAAGAGTTAGAAAACAGAAGTCAAGGGACACATACTAATAAGAGTATGACACTAAAATTTTACAAAACAAAAGGAAAAGCCTTGGTTATATCTATGTCAGATACCTGAATATATGAAAACCTCCGTATTTTGGTTTTGTGTTGTTTGCACAAAGTAAACACAATTTTAAGGAATTATCCATTCAAGGTGTAATGCAACTGCTAAAGTCTCTACAGTTATGCTAATTCCTAGGATCTTAAGATCACTGCATGTTAGTTAGAAAGGAGACTTTAGAACTATCTCATCCTCTTCATTTCATAGATGAAGAGCTGAGTTTGAAGCAAATACAGTGACTTGCCTGAGTTCCCACAGTTAGTCAAAGGTAGTACTATAAACCAAGGCTTCTGTATCCCCTCAATTGTCTTCAAATTTATTATGTTCTGTATGAAAGAAACACTGACCATCACCAACATTTACTAAAGTCCTGGTATGTGTCAAGGGAAACAACTCCCTCCTCACCCCACATTCATCTCTTATCTTAGGACCCAGTTAGTTAACTATGAAAAAAGTCACCACAAACACAGTAGAGGAACTGAAGATGGGGTGGGGTCAGAAAGAAGGGCCTCTCATGAGGTGTCAAGGACAATGATAACATGACCACTTGCTGTCAACTTACAGTTAGTTCATAATCTAATAATAAATAATTTGGATATTTAATCCCAAGCTCTCTAGCAAGTAACTTTTCCTTAAGACAGAGTTTCTTACTTGGTTTCTATTGGATTTTAATGAATAACACGTGCGGCAGTCAAAGATATGTGTTTAAATGAAACTGGAAGAAAAACATCATCGACTTCTTTCCATCGAGTAGTGATACTGAAAGCCACAAGATGATAAACATTAGTAACTCCTATTCTCTGAACATAGTCAACAAGTGCTTTTCAGTGGCCTTAAGTCCATTTTGGAACTAGGTGGGGCAATTTAGAAATAAAAAAGCAAATGAGTTTTTGTTTTGTTTTTAATAAATAACTGGCCAAAATAAAATACCTGAGTGGACACAATCTGGGAATTAGTTATATTTCCATAATGTTTCTTATTACTGTGATTCAGAGATCCAGATGCTTTAAAAAATTATCTATCAGAAGATATCTCATATCATGGCATTTATGTTACTCTTGGAAAAAATTTGACTGATAAATTGAGTTATTATACATATTTTCTGGTCCTGCTGTATACTCTCCCTGTGGAGCTGCTCCTATTTTTTTCTCCCAACATACCTATAAGCAGCATTGAATTAACCTATACTTTATAAACATGGACAGTTAGGTATTTGGGGGTTCACACACTTCACCTAGCATTGCAAAAGCATTTAGCACCAGCCTCAGAACAGAAGTAGAATCTTAGATCAGGCTCATAGAATCAACCCATCTGAAAACAGATATCCACTTGAAATTAACAGGACTGCCAGCGTGGGGGTCTGCCCAATGGACAGTAGCAGTTATTAAGCGCTTTTGATGTGCAGAAACTAATCACTTTATAAGCATTAACTCAATCAATTTGTCATTATCCCCATCTTACAGATGAGGAAACTAAGGCATACAGAGTTTAGCAGCTTGTCTGAGATTTAAAGCAAGCAAGTAGTAGAGCTAAGACTTAAAGCCAGGAAGTCTGGCTCCAGAATCCTTACTCTTAATCACTATCCTGATATACCTGTCCACAGACCCTACCTTTCTATTTCACCCCACAAATGTTACCTTAATGAGAGAACAAGTTCTTTCTCAATTTCCATTTGATCTTTGCCCTCTTTACCAAGGACCATGAAAACAGCTGAAAATTTTTACTTATATTAAAATGAGTTCACTTAGGGTAGCAAGGACTCTAAAACTCAAGGCTAGCAATTATGCAAGTGGGGGACCTTACAGGAAATGTTTATTTGTCCCAAGGGAGTCATTACAGACTCCTAGCCTTAGAAAGTGATACAGTATATGCTTTTGAGGGTTCAACATAACCCACGTGTCAGATGCCCTAGCCAATATTCACCAGAGAATTCCATGTTTCTAAGGCCATGTACTCATGTTTTAAAATGTACTGAAAGATATTAACATCATGATAATGCCAAAAATCAAGTTCCAAATACTTAGCCCAAACACATGGCATTCATCAGCTCCACAAAGCTCAAGAGATACTTTATCAGCCACTGATCAAAGGAAGCAGCAGGAATTGATACAAACACAAGTCAGGACACGTGCAGTATCCTCCAATCGAGCACACCCCAGGGCCTCGTCTCCAGGGATAGAGACAGCGGCACATCAGCATCCTGTTGTAGTAGACCAATGAATGGAAGTCTCTTTAAAGGCAAAGCCCGGAATACATCAAGCTGAAAACCAGATCCTGATTTAGCAGGACGATGCCCTCACTTGGGTATGTATGGCTGTAAGGGATATCTTACTCATATGAAGGTCCTGTCAATTTGCTTTCAAACGTGAATGGACTGAAGCACAAGTGCATGACTTCTCAAGTGTGCTTAGCTCTGCACAGATAAAACTGCTTTATTTGGAATCACAGCGAAGGAAGGGGAAACGGCATCTGCAAACCATGAAGCTTATTAAACAAACTTGTTTCCCAAGTACTTGAGGTACTCTCAGTCCTAATTAATGCCTCCTGCAAATGCACCCTCATAGCTGACGTTCACTTTCCTAATCTAAGCCATATGTTCCTTCCATCGTTTTAATGATATAAATGGAAATTGGTGTTTTTCACGGAATAGTTCTATTACAAAAACGTTCTTTCCAGGCTGATGCTCTGTGCTGAAATCCGTGGATAAGAATCCCTCTCTGGAAACAGTTTCCCATTTTTTTTTTTTCTCTTCTTATTACCCATAGGCAGAGATGAAGTCGTACATGTGATTTTTAAATGTTGCATGAAGTATTTTGCCTGTACTAGAAACAAGCTTGTACAAGGGCAGAACCTGTCACATAAAAAAAAAAAAAAAAAACAGGTAAATTGAAATTGAAAAGGGGATAGCTGAGTCCAATATATAGCCTGTACAGTTGAAGTATAGTCATCACACCTTTCATAAGAAGAGTTTACAGTTTACAGTGAGGTTCAGAAAATGACTTGCTTTTTTTCAGAAGCTAATAGCTTAAGTCAAATTCCTTGACCTTCTCCAGCTACTACTCTATATCTGTTTTCATTTTAAGAAGCACTCTTTAGGTACGTGACTGCAGGAAAGAGAGATGTATAGATGTATGAGATTTCAGAGTTGGGAGAGACTCTAGCCATCACCCCATCAAGTGATTGGTGAGCCTCACTGTGTATCCCAAACCCCTGGTGAGCTTGGAGACTGGTTCTGCCCCAGAGAGATTATAATTCAGTTGACCCGAGGCGGACCTCATAGAGCCATATACATTATTTTTCCACAGCACTCCCGGTGATTCTAATGGCCACCTTGAAGCAGTGATCTTGTCCACCCACCTCTTTGGGAGCCAGTGGTATTAAACGTTCTATTCAATGTCCATATACAGTTGTCTGTGGCAGAGAATGAACTATAACCTCAAGCTCTAGACCTCCACACCTGTACATTTTCCTCTACCTTGCATTATAGACCTCTTATTCTGTGCTTTGAAAAACTTAAAATCAATCTGATGACAGAAATATCTTTAAAAACAAAACAAAACCTGATCTACTCTCCCACTCTCCCCTTTTCAAGGGCTTTTTCCCTATCTTCTATTTTTGTTACTGCACTCTCTCCTGAACGCCAGCTATAAATTGGTGTCACTATATAACTCCAGATTTAAAACGAAAATATTAGTAGGCCATTCCAGGACCACCCAAAAAAGTACTACTTTTAACAGTGCAAAATACAAAGAAATAACTCCTATTTGTTCCAGTATTAAAATCATAACAAGAGCAGCCAAGTAAGTGTGCCAGGCACTGTCCTTGGAGCGTATGACCTGGATCATCTCACGGCATCCTCATATACTGAGGTCAGTATATTCTTCTCACTTTACAAATAAGAAAACTGAGCCACCGAAGTTCAAGTAATTTCCCCAGGTAAATTCCCCCAATTTAAGTAATTCTGCATGGCTATAAACTGGTAGTCACTCAGTTTAATCTCAAAACTCAAAGTGTGAAACTGTCCTTCAAAAGTCGCTTTCTAATCATGATCACCTCATATTTATAAAGCGTTTTTAAAAGAATACTTTACTCGTCTCTCATACACTCTCATTTAAATTTTACAAGACTGACCGGTATCGCCATTTGGTTGAAGAGAAACCAAGGCTTGGAAAATACCCAATGTCCTCACAGGCAGAAGGTGGCCAAACCCAAATCTGAGCCTTCACGACATGTGCAGTGCTGCACGCAACCCACCACACACTGCTTTAAATCTAAACGTTGTTTCGTGGCTCTGATGAGCATTTCGTATGACAGCCCTGCTAGGAAAATAGCATAAACCTGACTATAAAAGGCCAAAAAACGAACGCCTCGCTGTTCAGATTAAATTGATTGCACCGAAATTCACTGGTACACAGGAAACAAAATAAATTGCAGCAAACCTCCCCAAAGATTTTTTGTTGTTCATCCTTTTATTTTTATTCACATAATCTGTGTTTACTGAGCTGGGGGAAAGGATGCATGGGCTATTTTTATTCGGAGAAAGGCGACAACACCAGCCAAGCAGAAGGACCCATCCATGACCAGAATGCAATGGCCTTCATTATCCTCCAACTCCTCCTAAATGACTCACGGAGAGCTGGCAGATGGTGTTTTCTCTCACCCCTTGCCTTGCACTTAGTTAATTATTTTAACTTAGTTTTTGTTCTGCTACCATGATGCCTAATAGGCAGCCATATTTGGGGAGTTGGTTTCTTCTTCGAATATTGACCAGTGCTTTTGGAAAATTTCTCAGGCTCTAAATTCTGCATCAAGTGAGGGTAGAGAATAAAGATGACAAAAAATTATTGTTAACAAGTAACACTTACTGGGCACATACAATTTGCCAGATACAGTGAGCCAATGAATTTGCATGCACTCCTCATTTAATCATCCAAACACCCACAAATGGGGAAGCTGGTGTTTAGAGAGGTTAAGAAACCTACTCCTACAGCTAGTTAAGTGGACACAGAGAACCTGAACCAAGCCCCTGCTGTTTAAGTTATTTTTTTATTGAAGTAACATTGGTTTATAAAATGTTTCAAGTGTACAACATACCTCTACTTATGTGTACACTACAGCGTGCTCATCACCAAAATTTTAGTTTCATCCATCACCATACAACTGACCCTCTTCAGGTCCTTCCCCTCTGGTAACCACTACTATGTTCTCTGTATCTATGTGTGTGTGTTTCTTTGGTTTAGTCTGTTCATTTATTCATTATGTTCCACGTATGAGTAAAATATTTTAGTATTTGTCTCTCTCTCACTTATTTCATCAGCATAATACCCTCAAGGTTCATCCGTGTTGTTGCAAATGGCAAGATTTCATCTTTTTATATGGCTGAGTAATATTCCATTGTGTGTATATGTGATATACCATATATCTTCTTTATCCATTCATTTGTTGATGGCCACTTAGATTGTTTCTGTATCTTGGCTACTGTAAATAATACTGCAGTGAACATAGTGGTGCATGTATTTTTTGAAGTAATGTTTTTGTATTCTTTGGATAAATACCCAGAAGTGGGACAGCTGGATCATACGGTAGATCTATTCTTGATTTTTTTTAGGAATCAACATACTGTTTTCCACAGTAGCTGCAGCAACTTGCATTCCTACCAATAGTGTACAAATGTTCTCTTTTCCCCACATTCTTGCAAACACTTGTTATTTCTTGCCTATTTGATAACAGCCGTTTTAACAACATAGAGGTAATATTCCATTGTAGCTTTGATTGGCATTTCCCTAATAATTAGTGATGTTGAACATCTTTTCGCATGCCTGTTTGCAATCTGTATGTCTTCTTTGGAAAAATGCCTATTCAGCTCCTCTGTCCATTTTTTTAATTGGGTAGCTTGTTTTTTGTCACTGTTGAGTTGTATGAGTTCTTTATATATATATATATTTTTTTAATTCTTTAGACTTATTTATTTTTATTTATTTTTGGCTGTGTTGGGTCTTCTTTTCTGCTCGTGGGCTTTCTCTAGTTGCAGCGAGTAGCTGCAGAGTAGCTCTAGAGGCTACTCTAGTAGCTGCAGAGTAGCTCTAGGGGCTACTCTTCATTGCGGTGCACGGGCTTCTCATTGTGGTGGCTTCTCTTGTTGCAGAGCATGGGCTCCAGGCACACGGGCTCAGTAGTTGTGGCTCGTGGGCTCTAGAGCGCAGGCTCAGTAGTTGTGGCGCGTGGCTTAGTTGCTCCATGGCATGTGGGATCTTCCTGGACCAGGGATCGAACCCGTGTCCCCTGAAATGGCAGGTGGATTCTTAACCACTGTACCACCAGGTAAGTCCCTATATATTTTTTATATTAATACCTTATTGGATATATGATTTGCAAATATCTTTTCCTGTTTGGAAGGTTGTCTTTTCATTGTGTTGGTGGTTTCCTTTCTTGTGCAGAAGGTTTTTAGTTTGATTTAGTCCCATTTGCTTATTTTTTCTTTTGTTTTCCTTACCTGAGGAGACATACCTAGGAAGATATTGCTAAGACCAATGTCAAAGAGTGTGCTATGTTTTCTTCTATGAGTTTTATGGTTCCAGGTCTTACATCCAAGTCCTTAATCCATTTTTAGTTGATTCTTGTGTATTCTGTAAGACAGTGGCCTAGTTTCATTTTTTGCATGTGGTTGTCCAGTTTTCCCAACACCATTTATTGACCAGACTCTCCTTTCTCCATTGTATGTTCTTTGCTCTTTTGTTGTAAATTCATTGTCCATATACGTGTGCATTTCTGGGCTCTCAATTCTGTTCCACTGATCTATGTATCTGTTTTTCTGCTGATACCATGCTGTTTTGATTACTATAGCCTTGTAATATAGTTTGAAATCAGAGCGTGTGATACCTCCAGCTTTGTTCTTTTTTCTCAGGATTGCTTGACTGTTTGGGGACTTTTGTGGTTCCATATAAATTTTAGAATTTTTTGTTCTATTTCTGTGAAAAAATGTCCTTTGGATTTTGATAGGGATTGCACTGAATCTGTAGATTGCTTTAGGTAATATGGACATTTTAACAATGTTAATTCTTCCAATCCATGAGCACAGAATATCTATTTATTTGTGTCTTCTTTATAATTTCTTTCAACAATGTCTTTGGTTTTCAGTAAACAGGTCTTTCAACTCCTTAAATTTATTCCTCGGTATTTTATTCTTTTTGTTGTGATTGTAAGTGGGATTTTCTTAATTTCTCTTTCTGCTAGCTCACTGTTAGCACATAGAAACACAACGCATTTGTATGTTGATTTTGTACCCTGCAACTTAATAAAATTTTATGTATTATTTACAATAGATTTTTGGTGGAGTCTTTAGGGTTTTCTATATACAAAATCATGTCATCTACAAATAGTGACAGTTTTACTTCTTCCTTTCCAATTTGGATGACTTTTATTTCTTTTTCTTGCCTAATTACTCTGACTAGGACTTCCAATACTATGTTGAGTAAGAGTGCCAAGCCCCTACTCTTAATCTTTATGTGACACTCCAATGGTTGCAGTTATAAGCTCTAACACTTTGGGGAAATAAATCGATCTAGTAAATGATAAAGAAAACCACAAAGTTAATACTCAACCATCTGGAGAGGTATCAGGTAGTGAATAGGCATCATGAAAATGAAGGCTTGTGCCGTTGGCTCTTTCAGGATCAACTTTAATTGCAGAGAGCACCCTGCACACCTTGCACCTGGCACCTGGGCCAGCCTGCATCCTCCAACTAAGCGAAGTAGGGGCACAAAGCCCAAACACTTTGGCCCAAGACCCTGACAGACAATACTCTCTCCAGAGGTGCTGGCCAGATTGGCCAAGGCTTTGCTAGGTCTCCTTCACAGTTTGACTTCCTCCTTTACCCGATTTTAGCTTCACCCTTCCCTCCCACAGGTGCTAATCCTTCATAAACCTCTTGCATCTCAAACTCTGAGGAATGCAGCTGTAACAATACTTCAAGGGCTTTCATAAAAACATGCATACATATATATTTTTTTAATTGCTAGGAACTTTTTGAATCTCAAGAATCCAGACATGTAGATGTACCAAATAATATATTTTGAATAGTAGTACTGGGACACAGACACCACCCCCGCCCCCCCCCCACCCTCAGTCAGGGTGGAGAGTCAGTGGGGGTCGGGGGAGCTGTGAAGGTAGGAAGAGGCAGGTATCTGCTTAATCCTTCTTCAGACTGAACTGATCATATAATTCAGAACCATATCTGGTTCCGGCACAAGGGCAGAACAACAGTCAACAGGCCCATGAAACTCCCCAACTGGAGGCCTCTAGAAACCATATCCTCATGGGTCTACAGTGTCCCTACTTGGTGGGCCCATATTATTATATTAGACAGCATGACCTATGTACCTATGACATCAGGTCCATGTCAGAAGATTTCTATAAAATCATTTCTAGGACATTGTCAAATATAAAGGGGTTCTCTTCAATATTCCTCAACAGTTAAACACTATGTTATAGATGAAATCAGTATTCTGCATGGAAAGTACTGACTGACATACAATGCAGAATTATCTGAATCAGTTTCCATTCCTCACCACCTTTCTAACACTTTGGGTGCCCTCTCATCCATTATGCCTGTTCTAAGTGCCATTTTACTCCTTGTTACTGTCAACTCTGTCCTATTAAAGAGGTAATGATAACTAAGCCATCTCAAGAGAAGTTGCATCTTTAAAAAAGGGACTCTTGGAACCCAAGAAAACTTTCTAGACTCCATAGAATGGAACAACATAATGGAATTAAAAGGCATATGACTCATATTTGGGGGCAAAGGACTTTCTGTTACTCTCAGTTGAGAAGCCAGCTCCTGGCCCTGTAGCCAGGCTTGCACAGGGAGTGTGTTAAAGGAGGAAGTGAGGAGCAGACTTGTCTCTCTTTTCCAGTGGTCTTGTGCCTCCATGCACTTGATAACGGTTTCAGATGAAAAACTGTGGTCTTCATTTCTTATTAATGAAAACCACTTGCCTCTTTTTCAGAATTTTACTGAAATAAGAAAAGTACCTTTATTTTTAAAAGAAGAAAGGAAGAAAAGAAGAGAGGGAAGGAGGAAGAAAGAGTTTAATCTTGATTAACTCTTAGAAAATTTGTACATACAGGATCCTGGAGATATAGACATCAAATTGGATATCAAAAAGTAAGGAGAGAGCAAAAATATTTGGTTGTAATCTTACAACAAATCACTCGCTTTTTAAATTGTACATTCTTTTTAAGTCATAAAACTTAAGCAAAGAAAAAGAAATACATATTTGGAACTGATATGATCTGTTCCTCTTAAACATAAAAAGCTCACAAGTTATTTCAAAGTCATTGCAATTTTTTTTCACTTTCCAAATACTGAACTGGTTTTAGCATTGTCACTCTGTTATCAACTAATTTACGTTAAAACTACTCTAGAAATCTACAATTTAAGCAACCTCTAGATAAAATGGGTCACTTTAAAGGTACACGTTTTAGTGAAATATCCTATGTTGCCTGACTGAAAATGATACTTTTGTTCAAAGAAAATGTCAACAAAATCCTGTTTGGGATCTAGGTGTTTCTATTAAAGGACAGAAGCTGTTTAGAGGGCTTCTGCAGCATGAAATGGGACCCTCCTACGAATCAGTGGAGCATTAATGCATATTACAAATGCAAAACATAACCTTTTAAACACCAATGTAATGAGAAAGTTTGGAAAAAATACTGAAGAGGTCATATGAAAGAAATCTTATCTGAAACTTTCTTACGTGATGAAAGTAAAGCCTCCCCAAAACAGAGCTGCCTTGAGCCCCCCCTTCTGGGGCAGCTTCCAGCCTCTTTCCAAGGAGACTGCCCAACAGAACCTTCTATACTTTCACAGTGAAGACCTAACAGCTCCCACCCCAACCCTCCCCTCACCCCTGTTTTGGTTAAACTGATATATAAACCCTTACCTCTGGCTATTCTGCTAATTACTCACTACTGAGTACTGCCACATGCATACTAAACTTTTCTCCTCTACTCTGTCTATTGTCAATTAATCTGTGGGCCCTACCACTGGAACTTAAGTTGGAATCTTTCACTCCAGGACGTGAGATGAGAGAAGAAATTCCCTGCCTTCACTCTACAGGCAAAGAGACCTGAAAGCTAAATTTTAAAAAGTAATTTTTTAAATTTATATTAATTTGTCTTGATGTCTTTCTCAGAATTTATGCAGTTTGGTAAATTTTGTTATAGAGTTGGGTGCTACTCCTCTATTTCAGGACCAAATCAGCATGACTTTCTACTATATCTTGTTAACTTTTGCAAGATGTTAAAATCAAATAGAATTTTTATATGATACAAATGTTTAACACAAACACAGTTTTTTTGGTAAATGTGCCTAAATTAAAATTTAAAATGCACTGAACAAGTAAAAACTGTTTTATAGGATGATAACATCTCAGTTAAAGTACAGTATGTCTAGAAACAAAGCATCAAGGTTATTACAAGGGTGATGTGTGATCTTGGTTTCATGTACTCAAATTTGAAGAATCATACATAAATTGCGGTGGTCACCACACCCAAAACAGTAATGTTTCCATAGTAACTGGTCTACTTATAAAAAAACGAGTAATATGGAAGGAGAACAAAGAAACTAAAGTGAAAAATAGAAGTAACTGGCCCTGAATATATAATGAAAAGAAAAACACTAAGACAGGATATGTCAAGATGGTGTTTTATCTCAGGAAAATATTAGGAACCTGGAAGATTCTGGAGGATGAAGAGTCATCTTCTGTTCCTTTTGAATCTTTTCATAGTCTGAAACAAAGCCACGTACATAATAGGCACTCAAATACTTATTTGGGGGAGGGGAGAAAGGAGAGAGAGAAAGGAGGAGGAGCAGCAGAGGGGAGGTGGGGAGGGGGGGAGAGAATGTGCAGATGAAAGGAGAAGAAAAGTGAGAATATCCAAGAAAACAAACAATTCTGTACCATCAGATCAATAGGCATCCAAATAATAGAGCAAATATCAGTCACTACTCTTGCCACCAGTTCTCAGACAGAATGACCAACTGTGAATGCTAAAGAAGAAAATGTCCTTATGAAAACCTATGATTACAGGTGTCCATAAATGCCAATCATGTCACTCAAACTCCGGTTGTCACTGATGAGAAAGGCGCAGCCTTAAGGTAAACTATTTTCCTAAGTTTGAATTTCTTAATTCATTCAGCCTGTTTTGAATTTTGAGAAGAGGAAAACATATGTTTCCTTTCCCAGTGGCATTTTTACCCTCAAGTAAGTCAAAAGTAACTATCCTGTCAAAAACTCAAGTAATAAAAAAATGCATGATTTTGAAGAGTCATATATTTAAACACACACGGATATTTTATAGCATGTTTGTAGGTATTTTGGTTTTTCAAATGTGACCTTTGGGCTTTGATTTCATTTTATGTTCTCTGTTCTAAGCTTATCTATCTTTAAGCTTACAATAGCAATTAAAAATTAAATTGGCCATATTGGAGAGATTAATTTACTTGTGCTGCAGACTGAAACAGAAATAATTCAGGCTATATTTACAAAGCAGTTTGACTCTGTAAACCTCAATGCTTTATAAAAACATCATCTAGTGATATGTTTGAAATCACTGTGTTGATTGCATAGAAACAAACTGCGCTTCTGTGACTTGAATGTGCACACAAATCCCCTGGGATCTTATTAATATGCTGATTCTGATTTTGAAGGTCTGGAATAAGGCCAAGGGTTCATCACTTCAGACATCAGGTGACACTAAAGCTGCTGGTCAGCAGGTCACATTTTGAACAGCAAGGTTTTAGAGAACTAGAATTTTTCATTAAATATTTCCCTTTATTTCTTCCCAGTTTTTGACTGATTCATTTAGAATTTTAACCTTTATAATAGCTAAGTGTTCCCTTTACATTCCTTAGTACATAAAAAGGATTGCACACTTGGAATTTCCCTTAGAAATCTATAAGAATCGCTCACCCCAAAAGGTTGATTGTGTTTGTTTCTCTGTTTTTTAGAGATAGAGAGCCCTGATCATTTTAAGTCCAACTCTTGCAACAAATTTTGCAGTATTTATGAAATGTGCTGTTGTGAAAATCTAAAAAATAGTCATAGATTCAGAAGATATCTCCAGACCTGACCAACAGTAACATTTTTGGCAACACATGGAGGAACAGGAAGCTGTAATGACTTTCTTTCAGCCCAAAAAGCAGCCACAAACTATATGTCATCTGTTATTGGAACAACAGAATCAATGTCCTCCATATGAGCCAGCAAAAAAGACACCATTAAAATGCTACTGGAACCCATGAATTGAAAAATGGTACAGACTAAGAGTGTAATGATACAAGCAGGACACAAAGGGGAAGCCAGGAAGTCTTAAGGGAGATCTTCCATGGTCTTGACTCTATTGAAAAAGGACACACATACACATGGAAACAGTTTCTCATGATTCTGTATTTCTAGTTTTAAATTTATTCTAGTAAAGAGCAGGAAAACCCACCTCAAGAGATTCTGACACTATATAGTTGGGCTCATGCATTACAACCTTGATTCACCAAAAAATGGTAAAACCTAGGATAAGTTTGCCCCTGTGAATAAACTCAAAGAATATTGGTATCTGGTTCTTCCCCTTAAAAGAGACAGCAAAATGTAAGTTAAAACTTATAGCTTCTTGCTGTTGCTGTTCTCTATTTGTCCACATACTTTTAGTACAATTTTGAGTAGGTAATCAGGTAATTCCATCTGCTACCTACTCAAGACTGTACTATTTAATTCCTCTTACTCATCTGGTTAATGTGTTATAATTCTAATGAACTACGTAGATGGTCAATGAGCAGAATAGTTTATAAGGAAAGAGAGTAGACTATATGTGTCTTTATTTAATCTCAAAATAAAATAGAATTTCGGGAGCTAAAGTTAACATATAGATTTGACAGCAACGAAACTTTTTTACAATTTTTTTCCATAGTTGGATGTTTAGCTTCTCACACTAGAGCTGTACTAAATTACCTTATTTTAGGTTTGTTAAAAGCTAGTGTGGGCCTTCCCTGGTGGCGCAGCGGTTGAGGGTCTGCCTGCCAATGCAGGGGACACGGGTTCGAGCCCTGGTCTGGGAGGATCCCACATGCCACGGAGTAACTGGGCCCGTGAGCCACAACTACTGAGCCTGCGCGTCTGGAGCCTGTGCTCCACAACAAGAGAGGCCGCGATAGTGAGAGGCCCGCGCACCGCGATGAAGAGTGGCCCTCGCTCGCCGCAACTAGAGAAAGCCCTCGCACAGAAACGAAGACCCAACACAGCCAAAAATAAATAAATAATAAAAATAAAGAAATTCCCTTAAAAAAAAAAAAAGCTAGTGTGAACACTAAAATACTGTTATTAACCACTATTACCTTTTTCTTCATTTGTCTCGTACCCGTGTGTCTCTTAAGATGGAGGGGAAAAATGGTACATGATTAACTACACACATTAATGTGAGTCAAAAAGCAATAGTCTGTTGTTCCAATAACAGACTAAATTATTATAAATTAAGAATGTAATTTGATTGAAAGGTCAAAAATGTTTCAAAATATAGTCAAGAATACTGTATTTGTACCATATATGAGTATCTGACTCATATTACATTGGCAAATATATTCACCCAAGCATTGATTAAGCAACTCTCCAAAGCCCAGAACTTTGATAGGCATCACCACCCCCTTTTGATGTCAAAAGGTAGATTAATCTTTCTCAGTTGCTATGTGATCAAAGGTAAAAACAAAAATCCCTAATCCATAAAGTTGTACACCTCCATTTTAAAGCACAGACTACCCGGAAAGTAGGAGAGATGAATTTCTTTCACATTTATTCCCAATATCTTAAATACTCACACACTTATGAGAAAATCATAACCCACTCACTAAGACATTTCCCTAGACTCAGAATGGAACTGAAATAACAGCTGACAGCATTTCTTAGATAAACATTTTCAATGGCATACAATGCATTTGTACTGACAGGTGTAGAAACTGACCTGTAATACATGATGCTAAGTATATTCCCAAGCTTCTAAGAGATACTCCCACGGTTTACTTATAATGTAAATAAGAAGAAAAATATTTGTTGAACTTCATGCCTTTTTACACACATAATGAATTGATTTTTCAGAGATGATGTGGCTATCCTGAGCCACAATAAGGTCTTAATCTTAACAGTAAGGGATCACAGTTATTAAACAACAACAACAACTGCCCTGTCAGTTACCTCATGCACCACTGGCTCCTTGGCAGGTCACAGGACCACTCTTTCTCTACCCAGAAATTACACCCCAAAGGACACGGGCCACCTTCAGCTTCGTAACACGTGTGTCCTGGAGAGTGTGATTCGGTTTGCTTTGGTTTTTGCAATTTGGCACTTTGAAGGCTTTTAGATGGAGCCTGGCTTGCCGCCTCCCCCCACTTCTCACTCTCCCTCACTGTTTAACACTGTCAAATCCACTCATTTTTGTTACCTGTCTGATCTCTGTTCTAAGCCCTGAACCGTAAGCCAGTGTCAATGGGAAACCCCCAAATACAAAAGCATCCACTGCAATATCTTCACCTGGAGGGAAAATGCTCCTTCTCTTTTCCCTTACACCAGGATGAATAAGTATCCTTTTATTTTATACAACAGCAAGCCAATATTTGAAATGCTAGGGAATACTCAGCACAAACCAGTTTTGGCAGCATTTCAGCCACTCCTGTGACCCTGAGCATCCTGCAAAACTGTCTGCTGATCTGTACGCGGCTCAGCTTGGTCTCTCCGTCTGCTCTGCAACATTTCCTTGCACCATTGAATGAAAACCTGAGGTCTTTCGTCTTCCCTATCCCCCTATCCTCTCAACCCCCAGACAATGGAATTTTCCATTAGAAAGAGACAGTGTAGCACACGGAGGGGAAAAATCAGTTTTTTGTTCTCCTTCTTCTGTCCACTATAACACAAAGCTTTGCTCTTCCTCCCGGGAAAATGTTAAGGCTGGCTGGCAGTCAGTTTGACAGAAGGAAAGCAGTGCAGCGGAAAATTGGATAACAGGATAAAAATCTATGGGGCCACAGGAATCCCATCAAAACTGGCTCCTGTCAAAACCCAGACAAGTGACAAGGACAAATATAGAATGTTATTTATATTTAAGTATTTCTAATGATATCATAATTATACTTCTGCCTCTGCTAGGCAGCCATTTTCCTGTGAGCCACCACTCTGCAAACTAAGTGTTGTATGTTGGAGAAAATCTACATAACAATCAGACAGCCTCAATCAGACACCTAGGAAAAGTCCTATAAACTCCTCAGGTAGCTATGTCTAAAGCTCAGAAAGTAAAACTTTATTTTTTCCAAACACGTTTTCCTTAGAGTACAATAGTCAAGTTCAGTAAAAACAAATTATTCCCAGCCCTTTGGGCCTGGGAAAACCAAGCTATCTAGCAGGTAGCTCATAGATTAATTTCACGTAAAATTAAGTCATATACTTTGGAAAACGTCTTATTTTCTTTTTTCATTTGTCATTCTATTGACATATTCTATTGAGTCATTCTATAGGTCAAGTTACTCACTGATGGCCTTAACTTATTAAACGGCACAATAAGTTCAATAAAGTGAAATTCAAATTGCCAAAAGATGTAGATTTTCTTATTTTAAACTTGGGGAAAAGTTTTGATATATTTTAAATTAATATGAATTATAATTAATTCTATTATTAAAACCTGACATTTTGGAGTACTTCCTTAAGAGAATACACTGTAATTGATACCAAATAATTTAGCACCACAACACAGAGCATTCATAAACATATGCTGTGTGTAGAATCCAAATCATATTTTACTTCCGTAGAACTTTAATTCTAAGACTTCTAAGCACTTATTGATCATCTTTAATGTGTATATACTCTTCCTCTTTTATAGAAGGACAGCCACACACATACACACATCAAACCTGTGCAAGAAAAAGCACAGTGAAGTACCATCAGCATGCAAACCATTAATTTACATAAAAACAATATACTTATTGCCCATAATATACAAGACAACACACCAAGCGCTGGAAGAAAAAGCAAATATAAAGGGATATTTAGTCACAGTAAGACGCCATCTACAACTTAGGTTTGGAGCGCTCCAGATCCTGTTTGGAAAAACGGAGGATCCTCCAGCCTCCATGTCATTTGTAGTCTAGACACCTCTGCCATGCTATCCAGGCTCCCAACCATATGAACCCAGTTTACTGAACAAATTTTCTCCGGCTGCCGACTTCTCCCATTTTGCTTAAAGGACTCCCTCCCTCACTCTTGCTCATACGTCCTGTTCTCATTCTTGCCTTCTCTTGCCCTTGATCCCTCCCTCTCTCACCCAAAGCCTAACCCTTTTAAGGTCTGGCTAAAAGTATCACTTCACCTCGAAACCTTTTTTTTTTTTTTTTTTTTTTTTTGGGAGGCTCAGCGGCCATGGCTCACGGGCCCAGCTGCTCTGCGGCACGTGGGATCTTCCCGGACCGGGGCACGAACCCGTGTCCCCTGCATCGGCAGGCGAACTCTCAACCACTGCGCCACCAGGGAAGCCCTTGAAACCTTTTTTGACTAATCCAAATGATGGTTTACCTTGTGTAAAGCAATGTTCTAAGTGTTTAACGTTTATGACCTTACTTGTCACAACTCCACAGGGAGGTAGTACTCCATTTTAGAGAGGCATAAAGCTCAGAGCAGTTAAGTAACTTGCCTCAAGATACACGGAAAAAAAAGTAGCAGAGTCCATATTCATACCCCATCTGTCTGACTCAAAGGCCTACTACTCAGAGTTGTTAGGGAACTTCTCTGTTATTTTGTCCCCTAATACTTTGTTCTCTGAACTCACATTCTAGGTGCTATCACGTGATTCACCATTTAATAGTTCTCGTGTTCATATGTACTGCTCTGGGTTCTGTATTTAGACTATAAATGAGTAGAAGTTTATTAATCTCCCCCTCCAGCCTAATACCAGGCATTTAACTTGTTGATGGATTGAATCTAGCAAATCTATGGCATTTTAATACATTAGAGAAAAAGCTAGGCCTCTCTGACCTTTACTATTTTACCTCTGCTTTGGGTTACTCATAGTTCTATTAGCCCTGGGGAACTATTCTTCTTCTAGGGCACTATAAAATGTGAAGTCACAAAAGAACATCTTAATTTTAACTCAGCAGGTCTTTACTGCATGACAATTACATGACAGCATTTTTCCAGGTACACAGGGGAAAACACTGAAGAGGTTTAAGACAATCTCTGCTCTTTAGAACCTTACCATCTTTGTAGAGAGAGATTTTATCTATATACATTATATATAGATAATGTATATTAAATGTTACATGTATTTATATTACATGTATTATATATGATATGTATGAGTTAATACACAAAACATGAGTTTATACATGAAATATGCTTTAGTACCGTGCCTAGTATACAGTAAGAGATTAATAATGTATCTGTACAGTGCCTAGTATACAGTAAGAGCTTAATAATGTGTCCTTACAATAAGAGCAAATGGAGGATAGTGAGCAAAATTTAATCTGCCGCTATTCATAATAAATGGTTATCATTTATTGCCACAGATATCATTCAACAAATATTTAGTGTGTTTCTATTCTGCACCTTTCCAGAACTTACAGTCTGGCAAAGTCAACGCTGAGACGGTGTGGAAAACATAACAAATTGAACTTTTTCTTACAGGGCTCTCTCCTGAAAAATGCCTTACCAAGTCCTTAGTATGAGCTCACTTTTTCCAGCGTCGTATTTTTTCTTCTCCTTAAAAGTGGAATGCAGCAAAACAGGATAATGTTTTTGTACATCTAGTTTATATGAAGTCTGCCTATGATTTTATTTTAGTATTAACACAGACGTATGCTCTCTCTCGTGATTGTTGTTACATGAATTTGGATACATTAGCCTAGAGTTAGGTAAATCAAATGGGAAACTGTCACTGATAGCTCTAGAATCAGAAACAATAAGTGCTTCTTTGATTCTGCGATTCATTTAATGGATTACAATGATGCAACAGCTAAAGGGTGGTAATTTAAATTGTAAGCGGAGGGTTCAAAGCTGTGGCTAATTCATCACTGACACATCTCCAGTTGAGGTAGTAACTTAAAGTCATGTGTGTCACATTAATTGTAATCTTGTTTCCAAATGACAAGATAAATATCTCAAGGAACGTAATATAGTATGGTTATAGGTCAAACCAAATGAATGTCTGAAATAGATTAGCACTAAGTGCATGCAATATGTCATGTTTATCAAATTTCAAAAGGATAAAATCGTATTAACATTTAGCAGATTGCTCATTACACATTATCAATGTTTAGCTTTTAGGTGCATTAATACTCTACTTAGTTATAGCATTCTCTGAGATGCTACAAAAATCCCTGACTGAAAATCTAATACTTGAGAAAAAATAGAACAAGCTAATTTGTACCCTTCCCTACCAAGATTTGATTGCTTTGTTTCACATACATGTGAAGTAGATATATCTTGGCCCTGAAGGGATTCAAATAAGGGCAATGTTACAATTAGCATAAAAGAAAATTGCCAAAATGCCAGGTCCCTACCGATCTGCATCCATATCTCTGCTTTTAATTTAAGCCTCTGCAGCAGGTGGTACTGGGTCAGAACCCAGAGCAGAAAACCTATTCTGTCTAGAATAGAAAACCAAACTGTCTCCCCAATATCACACAGCAAAATAAGTGCAGAATAAGGATGTAGGCTGTTATTGTAATTATAAACTAGACAGTTGGTTTTGAGATTTGGGCTGAGATTTATCTCTTTTGATTTCAGTATGGATTCATCCATTTTCCTACCTACAAGCCCTGAGATGACTGGTGAAGTGTCTGTCCAACTCTCTTTCTCACCATGCCTCCAAGTCACTATACACTGCTATTTTCTTAGCCTAGAATTCCTGCTGTGGAAGAGCTTTGCGTTACTCGAATATTTTGAGAAGTCATTTAGGGTAGCTTGAGGAACAATGAAGAAAGGACAGCAAATCAACTAAACCCAGCCCGCAGAAATATTTTGTCTAGCTAGCACAGGTGTTCTTTGCGTTTTGTTTGTTTTTCATTGAATCTGAGTGTCTTTAAAGCAAGGCACGCAGCCTCAGAGTTCAACAGTTTGCTCTACTCCCCCTTTCCTTACACAAAGCCCCAGCCTACCTCAGTGTTACCTATATAGGCAGTAGAGTCTATAATAGATAGTCGTTGCACCACTGGAGAGAGGGCATTTGTTTTGCCAAGTGGAGTTTGCACAGAACTAAAATAATCAAGACAGCAGAGGGGATTTTTAGGGACTGTGTAAGGGAAGGGGAAAAAATGACAGTTGAGGCTAACAGCAAGAAGAGAAATTTTGAAAATGAAAACCAAATGATCTGCTAGAGATTCATATTAAGGGACTGTGTGTAATGGAAATCCTACCCTCTGTACAGAAGAGTTTTAGTAAAATATTAATTTCTCATGAATGTGTTATGAAATTGGATGTGTTCTAAGGAACCAATCAAGTGCTGAGAGTCTTAGTACAAGGCAAGGGCTGAGGATATCTTGGACCACATCCGGGTTACGACAACACAGAAGGGTAAATCCTTGTATTGGGGATGTTTTCTCTAAGTTATTATGTGAGAGTTTCCTGCCACACAGCTAACGAAGTTAACTGGATTTAACTGGTAGATAGGAGATGGGCTCAGCCAATCAGATGCTTCTGCTTCTGAGAGAGTGAAAGAGGACAGACACAGTGACAGAGATTACTTACAGTTCAGTGCATCCCAGGCAAACATTTAAAGTGAAATGATTCAAATAGTTCAGGAAATTCAGAATGGATGCTTTAGTTAATTTGTTCCACTGGGGGCCAAAATCGTTTTAAAACTTCTTATTAAACCCATTTAGAAGCTATGTCAACAATCTCAATTTAAAAATATGTACAGGGCTTCCCTGGTGGCGCAGTGGTTGAGAGTCCGCCTGCCGATGCAGGGGACATGGGTTCGTGCCCCAGACTGGGAAGATCCCACATGCCATGGAGCGGCTGGGCCCGTGAGCCATGGCCACTGAGCCTGCACATCCGGAGCCTGTGCTCCGCAACGGGAGAGGCCACAACAGTGAGAGGCCCGTGTAACACAAAAAATAAATTAATTAATTAATTTAAAAAAAAATGTACAGAATATAAAGTTCTCGAGGAAGTATAACTGTGTTTATTAAGATGTAGCATAGTGGATTCATTTAGAAATCAAATCCCAATTTACCACTTACCAGCTGCATGACCCTGAACAAGTTACTTAACGTCTCTGTGCCTCAGTTTCTTTATCTATAGCCTCAACCACCAAAGGCAAGGTGGGGGTGATTACCATAATGGATAAATTAATTAATTAAAAAAAAATATGTACAGAATATAAAGTTCTCAAGGAAGTATAACTGTGTTTATTAAGATGTAGCATAGTGGATTCATTTAGAAATCAAATCCCAATTTACCACTTACCAGCTGCATGACCCTGAACAAGTTACTTAACGTCTCTGTGCCTCAGTTTCTTTATCTATAGCCTCAACCACCAAAGGCAAGGTGGGGGTGATTACCATAATGGACAGCAGAGTGAGAGCAGAAATCACAATAGTCTGACTCACACAGACCCATGGTGTTGTCTAGTATCAGTCGGCTAGGACTGCCGTAACAAAACACCGCAGACAGGGTGGCCTACACAACAGAAAGCTATTTCCCCACATCCTGTAGCTTGGAAGTCCAGTCAGGGTGCTGGCAGGTATGGTTTCTCCTGAGGGCTCTCTCCTTTGCTGGCAGATGACTTTCTCTCTGTGCCTTTACATGCCTGGCATCTCTTCCTATTCTCATAAGGACATCAGTCACACTGGATTAGGGTCATGACTTCATTTAACCTTAATTACCTCGTGAAAGGCCCCATTTCCAAATACAGTCACATTGGGGGCTAGGGCTTCAACATACTGATTTTGGAGGAACAAAATTCAGTCCAAAACTGGAACTAACAATGCCTACTTCATAAGGCTGCTAGGAGGATTACGTGAGTTAAAATCTGTAAAGTATTTACAACAGTGGCTGGTACAAAGGAGAGCCATGCAAATGTTTATTAAGTGATATGGGGAAAAAGTTAAAGATTTTTTAAAATCTGAGTTAAAATCTGAGTTAATTTCCTCATCTGTAAAATGGTAGGACCTCTCTCTTTTTGGCAGATAGGAATCGGGCATGTGTATTAGTTACCTATTTCTGTGTAACAAATTACCCTAATGTTTAGCAACTTAAAACAAAAACAAACATTTGCTATCTCATATAGTTTCTGTGGAACAGGGATTCAGGAGCAGCTCAGCTGGGTCATTCTGGCTCAGCCTCTCGTGAGGTTGTCATGGAGACATTATCTGAAGGATCCACTCCCAAGGTGGTTCACTCACATGACTGACAAGTTGGTGCCAGTTGTTGGCAGGAGGCTTCCATTCCTCACCATGTAGACCTCTCCAAAAGGCTGATGAAGTGCCCTCACAACACGGCAGCTGGCTTCCTCAAAAGCAAGTGGTCCAAGGAAGAGCAAGTAAGAAGTGACAATGTCTTTCGTGATCTGGCCTCAGAAGCTACATTCCATCACTTCTGCTATATTCTATTGGTCACAAAGATCAACCCTAATACAATAGGGGAGGGGACTACACAGGGCATGAATACCAAGCAGAATCATGAATAGGAGTCACCTCAGAGAATGGCCACCACACTTGGTCAGTCAGATGCTCCTGCCAAGACTTTGAAAAGTGAAAGTGAAACAAGGACACAGTGACAGTTGAAGATTACTTACAGCTCAGCACAAATACCAAGTGGAGATAGCACCAGTTACAGCATCCCAAGCATACAGCTATCCCGGTATGTTCTGAGCTGTATTTTCCATTGTGTTAGATTTGGGGGGGTTCTGTCTCACTCTCTAAACCTATTTCCCAGTCTCCCAATTAATTCTGTGATATGCCCAATATTTTTTCAATAATTTTTTTGATCTGCTAGCTAGTCAGTTAGCTTCTATTATTTGTAACCAAGAACCTTGACTAATACAGTCTAGAAAATGTCCCCTTTGTCCTCTGCTGCTATACATCCTCCTTTTTCCTCAGACCTCATATCCCAGGTCATATGTTATTTCCTTAGAAAGCCTTCCCTAGCTCCTCAAACTAGGACAGGCACCTCACTCCATGTTTGAAAAGCACTTTTTCTCATTCTCACCTCTGTTACTAAAAGTTATAGTTAACTACTCTTATATAATCAATTTTCTTTTTCAATTCTAATTTCATTCAAATTTTTCTCCATGGGGGCAGAAAACATAACTATCTTGTTCATCGCTATATCCTCAGAACCTCACATAGTAGGTCTCTCAAAAAGGAAGACTAAAAGTCAAACACAAACGTTTTGCTGGGCTTATTGTCTTTAGGAGAGAGCTGACATCCTCAATCATCCATTTTAGTTTGACTTGAGAATGATGCTGTCATTTATTTTTACATTTTCCAATGTATTTTTTCTATTAATTTTGAAATTGGTGTTTTCAAAGCTGTTTGATGTTGCCATCCTCTATCACCAAAGATTCCAGTTTAATTTATACTTTACTCAGTCAGTTCTTTCCCTATGAAGAGGCCAAAATATAAGAAGTTTGCTTCATGAATGTGGAATTTGAAAATGGAGTTAATTATTTGATTTGATTGTTCAATGGCATCTGGCTAAGGAAACTTGACTGAGAACTGAGATATTCCTGCCAAGATATCTGACAGGTCCCTGAGCCAGCGTTCCCTCTGCAGGGATGGGAAGTGCCAACACTCAACTCGCTGGCCCTTTTTTCTCTGTTGACCCCTCTCCTCTTCCAAGTGTTTCATTATTTCTTTAGCTATGTTATTGCCATCCAAGTCCCCATTTGACGGTGAGGAACAGTTTATTTTAAAGATCAGGTTTGGAAGATAGAAAGCAGGAGGAGGAAAAGCAAAATTCTTAAGAATGATTCTTTTTTAAAATTAATCCAGTGAAATCAACATGACCTGCACCATCAGCTTGAGGTATAATTAAGATAATAAGTCTTTTTCATATTCAAATTAATCATTCAATCCCCCACAGGACCAATTTAAAAGGAAGTCCAGTGGCTCCCTCTTGAAACCCCTCCCCTTAACCAAGCTGTCAAGAACCATGGACATTTACACAGTCCAAAGGGGTCATCTCTGTTTCTCAGTTACTCATCTTCAGCAGAAGAACAGAAGGAGGCAGGGAGGGAGAGACAGAGGGAAAGAAAGAGAAAAACTAGAGGAGGAGGAAGAGAAGGCACTCAAGCTGTCTGACCAGTTTCAGACTAGCCCCAATATTCAATTGTCATTCCTGTCGTCACTGCCATGCAAATTCACTGCACTTAGCTGATCTGGTCCAGTGCATTCATTTGAGCCTTTTTACCCTCCCAATGATGCAACGGGAGCTGCAGAGGTGTACCAAAGTTACAGATCTCCTCTTATCTTTTCAGTCTAAGCCACTGTTCCCACAATATCCCCTTGTGGCAGGGAGGTCTTCCAGGCACACACTGTTACGGAATGAATCTTCATGATTTCCTACAATTCACTCGTCAAATATCTGCCTTCCCTTGGGACAAATGCTCTTTTGGGGACACAGGTGAACTTATTTGAAAACATCTCAACCTATCCAATGTTAGCTAGGATAAGGTGGTCTCAAACAAAATGGGGACGTTCTATTTCCTCCTAGAAGTCCTTGACAGTGCAAATTTACTTCACTTTTGCCCAAGCTTACATAGCAAAAGATACATGGAGAAAACTTTTAAGGAGTCACAAAATATTCTTATACATACTTTTCCTGAATCAATGGGTTCTTACTTCTTCCATTTGAATAAGTGACCTTAAAGACGTTCTCAGAATTAAGAAAATCTGTTCCAAATTGATCCCTTGTAGTCACCTAGCAGAAAAGTGGCTTGCACCTTCTTTCACCAACCAAGAAACAAAACACTGTTCTATCCTGCCAGTATCCCTCATATTTCTATACAAAAATAAAATAAAATAAAAATATAGCCCATAATCATTAAAGATATTATAAGAAAACGTGGAACTGACTTGAAAGGTATAATATAGTAGATAAATGGACCATTTAGCACAGAGTTACCCTTGGTAACAGTACCCTAAACTTTGTCCAAGTATTTATCCTTCCTAGATGCAGCCTCTGTGTTTGGAACACATAGTCCCCAGTCCCACGTCCATAGAGGTAGACTTGTGCTGCAGGTCTAAACTAATTCTGTTTCCCTGGACACACTGATTGCTTCAGGGATGGGTCCGTAGCTCAATATCAACTTAGGAGAGCCAAGTTTTTGCTCTACTCTTGAAGGACAGAAGTTCTCTTTCCTGTTACATAAGTAACCACCACTGAAAAGCCTGCCTTAAAATGGAGCCAAGCCAGAGTAAGCAGAACCAAGAATAAATCCTAGTCACAACAGATATAGAGTGCTCAATTAATGAAACAATAAGCTTCCTTTTCGGTTATTTCAGTTTGGGATTTCTGTTGCTTTCTATGAAAAGAATCTCATCTGGTACACATGAACCAATTAGCATATTAGAAGGTTAAAACAGGAGATGTACTAGGTAGGTAGAAGGGAAAGAGTGGGGAAGTCCATTTTCTTTTTCTCTTTAAATTTGTGCCTCTTATAGCCACTATAACAACAGGAAGTATAGTTTAATTGGAAATAGGCTAACACAATTCTAAGAATAGTCATCTAAGGCTAACTGCCTGGGTAGTTTTGATGGCAGCTAAATTTGCTCTTCTGTTATAAAGTGTACCTCTCCTGATTAGTACTTGATTAAACAACAACAACAAAGATAACCTCTTAGAACTGAAATATCAACAGCTTTCTGGATTCCATTTTTTCTTAGCAAGAGAATAAGCATAGCACATTGTTTAGATGCTTTTAATTGGATGAATATCAGATATACAGTGTTTTTCTATCATTGATGCCTTGTGTGCTAAGAATTTCATTACGTCCTAGTATTACCACATAAAAATTTCCTTGTGTTTGTCACAAACATATTCCTACACATAAAGATAATAGCTACAACTTCACTATCTATACACTGAATTTTTCTTTAAGAGTATCCACTTGACGTCATGGAGCACCTAATCCAGTTGAAATATTCTGCTTTTGACCATGATTTGTTCTTTTCAAAATAGACTTTTTTTTAAAAAGAGGAAAATTTGAGTAGATTTTTATTTCACCATTGGGTCCTAAGCAGTTACTGATTATCCATTCCATGTAGTTTTGTAAGAAAAGAAAAGGAAACTCAGATGTGGTCCTTGCCCTCCAGGAGTTTATAAGCTGCTTCTAGTTACAAAATGGGCAGGGTGAAAAATTTTTAGTACCATTTACACAGTAAAATACACATGAATATAATACAGCATCATTAAGTGATGTGAAAACATTTGGTAAAGGGGCTCTTAGTAAATATCTGTGGTCTCATCAGAAGGAAGTAGGTTAGTCAGGAGAGGCTGTTTTAACATTTACCAATACCTGAAGAGTCACATAATGTCCTGAAATGAATGATTTTTATCATTCATCTATTCAAGAAATGATTACACGCATTCTACGTGTCAGGTGCTGTATTAGGTGATCACCTTGATGCTTCTTGTTTTCCTTAGTCTTTTATCTTGGATGAACACCAGCTGTGCAGAATCATTACCCTTGGTTCACGACACTATCATTGATTTATTCAGGGACCACAGTGGGCTTTCTCCAGTGTGTGGCTATTACAGATACATGCTCATGTTTCCTGATACACATGACTGTATATACATAAGGGAGTGGAACTGCTGAGTCAAATGGTATACAAATGCTCTAATTCACAATACCAAATTATCCTCCAAAGTAGTGGAACCCATTTATAACCCTACCAGCAACGAATAAGAAATCCAGTTGAGCTACATCTGCACAAACACTTGGTATTACTAGACTGCTTGATTTTTTCCCATCTGTTGTGTGTAAAATGGTATCTCATTGTGGTCTTGTGTTCCTAATTAATTTTAGGTTGAGCATCTCTTCACATATTTTGAGGTAATACATACGTTCTTTCTTTCTCTATTTTTGACTCTGTTAATATTCTTAACATTCTAGGTACAGATATAGACATAGATAATAGAATAGCAAATACAAGGTTCTAGCAAGTCAACAAAATATGAAGGATCACTTAAGAGGTCAAGGTCTCTCGTATTCTTTGCGTCTTGGGGATGTGTGAGAGAAAACGTGTACTTTGGCCTAGTAAGTAAAGGAAATACTAACTCCCAACTATTATTCACCTTTCATAACGTTAGGCAAGTTTGCATCAGAAATCCTCAACTTCTCAGCCTTTCCCATAGGTCACCTCACTCCCACAGAATTCTAGTCAAATCAAAAGAAGAGAATGTGGACAGGAAAGGTCCCTTTTACAAAGAATGGTTCTGAGTGACCCGAGACCAAGACTTTTTCAAACTGTAAACCTCATGGGTCTGGTCATGGTCTGGAGACTAGTAAACTGACCAGCAGCACAGAACCCTAAGGTCACCTGGAGCCACCACTGATGACCACACCTGGATGACCTGTACTGTGAGACCACAGAAAATCATTTCAAACAAAAGTCAAACTGGAATATGCATTAGATTCAGAGGGGCAAGAGATATTTGATTTGGGCACATGGCAGAATACCAACTAAAGTGGTACTCTCACTTCTTCTATTCCCAAATGTGAAAGATAGATAATGATCGCACAAAAATGTTTGCTTCACTAGGTGCCTGACACTCACTGAAAAGCACAATGAAATACTGGAGACATTATATAGCTATAAAGACAAACCGAAAATAATTTAATAAATTAAGATAAAATTTTTTTTAAGTTTTTAAAAGGGAGAAAGAAAATTTTACATATTTAAGGCATAATCAGAAGTTCTAAACTTTTTAAGATCATGTTTTTTTCCCTCAAATGAAAGCAAGACATTACAAAACTTCAGAATCCAGAGTTTCTAAGCAAACATAAGAGGTGGGGGAAGACTCAACTGTAATGATCTTCACTTGCATTCATATACTGTTCTTTTTTTTATTATTATTTTTAAATTTTATTTTATTTTTTTTTATTTTGGTTGCATTGGGTCTTTGTTGCTGTGCACGGGCTTTCTCTAGTTGCAGCGCACAGGCTTCTCATTGCGGTGGCTTCTCTTGTTGCAGAGCACAGGCTCTAGGCGCGCAGGCTCAGTAGTTGTGGCACATGGGCTCAACAGTTGTGGCTCGTGGGCTCTAGAGCACAGGCTCAGTAGTTGTGGCTTGCGGGCTTAGTTGCTCCGCGGCACGTGGGATCTTCCCGGACCAGGGCTCGAACCCATGTCCCCTACATTGGCAGGCGGATTCTTAACCCTGTGCACCAGGGAAGCCCCATATTTACCTTTCTCTTAATCCGT
>NW_020172316.1:4669626-4809186 GCF_003031525.2 Neophocaena asiaeorientalis asiaeorientalis
CCACATATATACCATTCTCTTAATCCGTTCAGGCTGCTAAAACAAAATGTGATGGACTGAGTAACTTAGAAACCATAAAAATTTATTTCTTACAGTTCTGGAGGCTAGGAAGTCCAAGATCAAGGTGCCAAAATGGTTGTGTTTATGGTGAAGGCCTGCTTCCTGGTTCATAGCCTGTATCCTCACATAGTGAAAGAGTTAGGGATCTCTCTGGAGTCACTTTTATAAGTCACTGATCCCATTCATGAGGGCTCCACCCTCATGGCTTAAGTACCTCTCAAAGGCCCTACCTATTAATACCATCGCATTGGGCATTAGGATCTCAACATAGAAATATAGAGAGGGACACAAATATTCAGTCTATAGCAACTATATGCCTAGTATATTTTCTTCCTCAGCGTTCCAGTATATTCAGAATAGGCAGGTATTTAAATTTGCATTTTAACCAGTGGACAAATTGAGTCAAAGAGAAATGAGGCAACTTTCTGAAAGCCACAAGGGGATTAGCCTCACCAACAGACCTAGAAGTCACATCTCCTAAAATCCTACCATGGCCTGTAATTGGGCAAAACCACTTTCTGCTCTTCTCACGATAAATAGGTTTAAAAATAGTACAATTCCAATATTGCATCAATTGAAAGTTTTTTTTTATAAAAGGTATAAACATGCCATGTGATGAGCTATTTTAATTCTGTGTGTATATAAGGAATCTGCGAAAAGCTTATGAAACCAGTTATCAGCCACCCCAACTCTTTTGTGCTTCCTTATAAAAATTCCCGGATGTCATAACTGTCACACCTACTTGTTAAATTGGAGAAATTCTTGAACCACAGTAAGCAGATGCTAGAACAGATGGAAAGTTTCTTTTTGGGCTGAGAAAAAGAAATTTCCAATTAAGAAAGGCCTGGACACTATTTTATCTCCCTTCTAGTTGACTGAACTATGAGATTTCCTTATGTCACAGTTTAGAATTTTAAAAGTTTCTATTTCCCTCGATATTCTTTATTTCTTCAGGTACCCATAAACATTAGCTTAAAATATACTCATTTTTATGTCCCCTTTATAAAATTGCTATGGTGCTTTAAAAAATGGAAAATTAATGATATATTTTCATGTAATGTTTATATTTAACACCTTTATTCTTACCCATCGTGTGTTAAGTTTGCCTCTTACATTTTCTCGCCATTCACTTACAACTTTAAATAGTATCTATCATGCGTCGAACACTTATTTCTTCACTATTTTATCCCCTACCTACCCCCAAAGAAGCATTACAGAATGCAAAATAAAATCCCTCCTTTGTGCAGGTATGAAAGCAGATGTCGGCTTTTCTACCAACTATCCTCTCAGCCCCCCAAGTGCAACCTCCACCCAACAGTTACCTTCCTTAGTATCTTTCTAGGGAAAAGATGAACTGGTTCACTCCTGAACGGTCCACCTAGCAGCTGCTTCTCTGACAGGTACTCTCTTCAGGCCCTGATTTCCTTGTGAGCTTTTTCCACGCTTCACTGATGCCACCATTCCAAGGTCTTTACTCCCCCAAATTATGACTAGCTCAAGGACACCCAGAACTGCCTTCATAGAAGGTCTGTGGCCGTAAAGGGAGATGTGCAGCAGCTCACAGCTGCCTGAGGTACCTGGAGATAAAATATCAGTGCTAGTCTTTAAAGGTCCTCAGCCATTTAAGTGCACTTAATTTTTTAGTGCAGTTTTAATTTCACAGCAAAATTGAGCAGAAAGTACAGAGTTCCCGTATGCCCCCTGCTCCCACATATGCACAATCTCTCCCACTATCAACACCTGACACCACAGGGGGATACTGTATTTGTTAAAATCAATGAACCTACATGAACACATCATTATCTACCCAACATCCATAGTTTTCACTAGTGTTCACTCTTGGTGTTGTATATTTTATAAATTTTGACAAATATTTAATGACACGTATCCACCACTGTAGTATCACACAGAATAACTTCACACTGCCCTAAAAATCCTCTGTACTCTGCCTGATTATCCTTCCCTCCCCCAACCCCTGGCAACCACTGATCACTGTCTCCATAGTTTTGCCTTTTCCAGAACGTCATATAGTTGGAATTGTACAGTATGTAGCCCTTTCAGTTTCTTTCACTTAGTAATATTAATTTAAGGTCCCTCCGTGTCTTTTCATAACTTGATAGCTCATTTCTTTTTAGTTACTGAGTGATATTTCATTGTCTGGAGATACCATAGTATATCCATTCACCTACTGAAGGACATCTTAGTTGTTTCCAGGTTGGAGGCATTATGAATAAAGATGCTATAAACATCCTTGTACAGGCTTCTGTGTGGACTTAAGTTTTCCATTCATTAAGGTAAATTCCAAGGAGCACAACTGCTGGCTCATATGGTAAGAGTGTTTAGTTTTGTAAAAAAACGTCAAACCATCTTCCAAAGTGGCTGTACTATTTTGTATCCCACTAGCAATGAATGAGAGTTCCTGACGCTCTATACCCTCCCCAGGATTTGGTGGTGTCAGTGTTTGGCATCTTGGCCATTCTAACAGGTGTGTAAGTGGTATCTCGTTGTTGTTTAAGTTTCAGTTTCCTAATGACATATGATATGGAACACCTTTTCATGTGCTTTTTACCATATGTATATCTTTTTTGGTTAAGTGTCTATTCAGGTCTCATGCCCATTTTTTTTTGGCGGGTGGCCGGGGGTGGGGGGCGCTTATAAACAACAGAAATTTATTTCTCATGGTTCTGGAGACCAGTAGGTCCAAGATGAAGGCACTGGCAGATTCAGTGCCTGGTGAGGGCCTGCTTCCTGGTTCATATATGTCCATCTTCTTGCTGTAACTTCATATGGTGTATGAGCTCTCTTGCCCATTTTTCAATCAGCTTATTTTCCTATTGTTGAGTTTTAAGAGTTCTTTGTATATTTTGGATAATATCCTTTACCAGATAGGTCTTTTGCAAATATTTTCTCCCAGTTTGTGGCTTATCTCTCTTTCTCCTGACATTGTCCTTCACAGAGCAGATTTTTAGTTTTTGGTTTTTTTTTTTTGCGGTACGCGGGCCTCTCACTTGTTGTGGCCTCTCCCGTTGTGGAGCACAGGCTCCGGACACACAGGCTCAGCGGCCATGGCTCACGGGCCCAGCCACTCCACGGCATGTGGGATCTTCCCGGACTGGGGCACGAACTCGTGTCCCCCGCATCGGCATGCAGACTCTCAACCACTGAGCCACTGCGGAAGCCCCAGAATTTTAGTTTTAATGAAGACTAGTTTATCAATTATTTTTTTCATGGATGGTGTTGGCGTTATATCTAAAGTCACTGCCATACCCAAGGTCATTTAGATTTTTTTTTTCCTATGTTATTTTCTAGCGTTTTACGGTTTTACATTTTACATTTAGGTCAAAGATCCATTCTGAGTTAGTTTTAGTGAAGTGTGTAAGGAAGACCTGGGTCTAGATTCACTTTTTTGCCCGCGGATGTCCAACTGTTCTAGCACCCTCAGTCATTTTTTCAATAATTGAATTTTCAGCCTCCCTGAGCTCCCAAAATTCCAGTTTATTTTTTATTGTGAAATAATGTTCCTATTCTTCATCTTCTCAGTTTTTCCACAGGGCCTATTTTTTTTTTTTTTTGCAGTATGCGGGCCTCTCACTGTTGTGGCCTCTCCCGTTGCGGAGCACAGGCTCCGGACGCACAGGCTCAGCGGCCATGGCTCACGGGCCCAGCTGCTCCACGGCATGTGGGATCTTCCCGGACCGGGGCACGAACCCGTGTCCCCTGCATTGACAGGCGGACTCTGAACCACTGCGCCACCAGGGAAGCCCTCAGGGTCTAATTTTTATAACCTAACTCACTGATTAAGGTACATCTAAATAAGCAAGATGCTTCCTTCCTGTATGTCCTCTGTTAGAACATGTTAAGGAACATCTGGGTGGGAGGGGGGTGGGTGTTCACTGACTTTGCCATAATTTTATTCCAAATGCAGATAAAACAGACCCAGTATTATCATATAGAAAAGTAATCAATCATTGTGCTGGACATGTTTCTAAGTTTTATCTTGTGCTTTTTCTTTCTTATCTTTCTCTTCTTTCTCAATGTTTTGTGAAATAAAACCACAAATAGGCTTGCGATAATGAAATCTGGCTGAAGTATTTAAGAAACAAAATTATTTACTGTGTTGTATATATGGTCTCTATATGTTACACTTAAGTACTCGATTGCCAATATTTAATAAACCCTCCAAATTTCAAATGCTCACTCTCTTCTATCCTCGTTCTGGCAATATTTAGCATTCTGTCTTCTAAGATGTATCTTAAATAAGTCAACACATTGTAGAAAACAGTTTAATAAGTGAATGAAGCACTTTCTTTCCATCTGCTTTCCAACTTCAAGGGAGCATTTTAAATAATTATTACATTTCTTACAGTATGTAAGAAAAGACTTAAGGGGCTAACTACTGAGATTTGTTTGCAAGGTATAATAGAAAAGTTTCTTACAAAAACATGTCTTCATGATGAAGACAAGAAACGTATGAGGAAAGACAAAGTTGTAAGAGATATTAGTAAATGACTGCCACAATATATGCGAACCGTCAGAAATGTGAGGAGAGCATTAAAACAAAGTAGGTGTGTAATTAGAGAAGTGTGGATCGTATAATGATACCCTTTTTTGTAGAATTCCAACTGCATCAGGGCCCATTAATTTTGGGTAAATGAAGTTCTGCTAATGTTCCTTAGAGTCTTTAGCTTTGAGCTGCTATAAAAACATGCTTTAACTGATTCTGGAGATTTAGGAATGTTTCACAGACTCTAACACCTAATGAAATAGGAATAACCATTTATTATGCATTTTTGTTTCAACATCACTTGTACAGGCCTTAGAACTATTGGAAAAGTATTTATAAATATTTATAAAGACATTCCTCATATCCTGGAGTTAATTTGGTGTTTTCTTGCCTTCTGTGAAAACAGGTAAACAGAAACATAGAGAAATTAAATGAATTTTTGAAGAGAAGCCTAAATATACGAAGGCAATCATTCTAAACTCTTTTCCCTAGAAACTGTCTCCTTTCTACCAATCTTCTTAAAACAAAATAATTTTCCAATAAAAAAAAGGCAAATGTCTAAAAATCAAGAAGGGTAACATATAAACATCAACACATTATTTTCCTCTGACTGGAAGCAATCGTCAACGCTCTGTAAGACTGGTTCTAAATTAAGATTTAGTCCCAAAATAAAAGAGTAAAAAAGTAAAACTTTAATCTCTTTTCAGAATTAGGCTTTATATATTTACCTCTTTTTCCCCCTAAATTCTATTTAATTTTACATATAGTTTGTAGATTTTCTGCTCTTTTCCAATAATGCCCCTCTTTGTTTTCCCAAATAAAGGATGTAATGATCCCACTAATTCTTTCTACATTAAAGTTTTACGGTAAAACATTACCTCTTTACATTCATTGCTTTTCTTCAGCAAACAAGTTCTAAAGTTAAATCCGTCCATTACAAGCCAACAAAATAAGATCACTCTTAAACTTGTGCCCAGGGCTGCATTCGGGGCCTCTTTTGCAAATGTGCGTTTATATTTCCATGCAATTGAAACAATAACAATTTCTCCTCCAAGTCACTTAGCGTCCGCACAACCAAGTGTACTTTGGTGTGTAAAAAAACAGAAGTTTACAGAGGTTTGAGGAGACAGTCCTATTCAGAACCTTGGCTGCGCTGATTCAACAGGAGCACCTCTTCATTTTTTACCCACTGCAAACAAAGAGCTCCTGGCTCTTTAATAGCAACAATGAGAAACAAAGACTGGTGAGTAGCTTTTCAAGTCATCAGCCCAGCTGAGGAATTGGCCATTGACAGCTGGACTGACGGAATATTATGAGTCGTCAAAGGAAGCCCGCAAGAACCATATGGAGTCACATTCCAACACTTTTAATATATGCCCCTCAGAAACTCCCATAGCTGATGGCGTTCACACAGCTGTAGGTTATTAGGAAGGAGCCTTAAGTGAAGGAGGGAGCCCTCTTTAGGGTCATTCACTATCATAATAATGTTAACTAAAACCTGCTGGTGGTGAAGCAACTGAGTGGAGAAGAACAATGTATCACTGTTTCCCCACGGCTGCCATAAACTAGGGAGTTCTATCTTTTGTGTGTTGTGAGAAATTAATTTTAGGTCTGAGTTTTATAGTGATCTCCTGGGGCTAATAAATGTGGCTTTTTATCCGACTTGTGGTTCTTGAAATTCCAAAATAGACCTTCATGAAATAAATAGAATTTCATTTGAATTACATGCAAAAAATTACCAAAAAATTCAGAAAGAGAACCTCTAAATGATCTCTGGAATACCTCAAGTCAAGAATCAATTTATAACTTACAACCAACATGAAGGTTTTCGAATACCATCCTGAAGAGCCAAGGTTCCATGTGAGATGAAGATATAGGGGTAGGTGTTCTTCTCTCCAAATTATTTCTTTACCATTATTGATAACATATTAAAAATATATTACTTATTAATAAAACTCAACCATTAAGTAAAAAGTAGCTTTTAGATAAATTTGAGCTATAATTTTCATTCTACAACGGAGAAGCCAGTTTCTTTTCCCCTTTGAATTTCAAGCATGCCAATATTCAGAAAAACATGATACAATAAGGATCACATCCGAGTCTAAAAATAATAGGTGACTCCCTCCATTGTTCCTTCCACATTTAGTAATCACCTGTTATATGATTAATAGCTGTGGCTCAGTTTAAGAGCTTCTGTTTCTGGACATGGCTAAGAGAAATTAAGTCAAATGTCAAGCCAAATGTACTGGCTTCTGTATGAAGGCAATAAGGGAATGCCAAAGAATCACTCACAGCTCACTACAAGATAATGATCAGATTTTTCTCATCTGCATAGATGCTTTATTCAACAAGGTTAACATTGTTGAGTCAATAAAAGCACCTCATCAAAAAACACAACCAAGCAACCTATTCAATAAAGAAAACGTTTTCAAGTTTTCAATTGTAGTGCTTCTTTATAAATCAATAGCACCTGAAATCAGGACCAGCCCTGACAAAGAAGCGCTGCTTTGATGCAGTACCATGCTTTGTCTTTACTGTCCCTCCTCATCCACAGACATTCATGCAGTCAAGGAGTTGGAAGTTAGGTGCAGGTGGAGCTGCTGACAGTCTGATGAACAAACATCTCAGAAGAACATTCTGCTCCTGCTTTTTGAAGAGTGATTCCCAGAGCACTTGGTTGATTTCCCTCTTGCCCTTGATTTTTAAGTTCTGTTTTCAAATTTCTAGCCTGTTTTGTGTTGTTTTATGAGGTGGTCGGTCAGGGGCGGCCACAAGTAGAGACAGAGAGACTCAGAAAGACAAAGTTAATTACACTCACGCGTCCTAGAGAGAAGGTGCATGCAGGGCCGCATGGAAAATCACCCGAGTGGTCACAGGCAGAAGACAGGAGTTCAAGGAAAGCTTAGGCCTCCACCTTTACTGGGGTTTCTGTGGGAAAAGCAAGACAGGGCAGCTAAATGGTTAGGATTGGCTACTATCAATAATTCCAAAGGGCCTTGGACTATAGGGATGGTCCTCTAGTTGCCTGGTTCCTGGCCTTGGGATAATTAAAGCAGAGGAATATTGCTCCTGGGGTGTATGGACCAGATAGAGGAGGTGTTGCTTTGACTGGTGAGTTTGCATATCAAAGGCATGCCTGCACTGGGATCTTTGCTATCTCTAGGACTTAGCTCACCCCAGAAAGGGCCAGTTCTCCCAGCCAGAAAGTTTTCTTTTTAAGATGTCAAATCATAATATATAGAAATTTTTAAAGTATATACAACACCTGGCCTTAAAATGAACCCAGTTACGTTAGACAAAGAAAGAGAAAACTTAATTTATTTTTACACAAAAATAGTAGTAAATGATGGTCACTTACACACTATGTTTTTCAGGGCGCTTTAAGAAGACCAATGTTGATTTGTTCCCCATCACAGATTTTTTTAAAAAGCAGCAATATTTATGATGATACATCAGCAGATAAGGACTTGAAAGTCCTATGGTCTCAGCTTCACTGCTCTCTCACTTTTGAGCTATATTTCAAAAACCCAATTTTTCTTTCCTTCCTCTTACACTGCATGAAGTCTTAGATATGTCATCTTTATTTCTGTCTATAATAAAAGAGATCACAGTGCGAGGACCGATCATTAAGACACACACAGGTTTAGCACGGAGGCATCTCTGGCTGAGAAGACATGGAGAAGACAGAGCAAGGAATTGGTAAGGCCCACTTTGGCGAGACTCCAGATGCTGAGTCTGCCTCTATGTTGATGCCTCAATGTGTGAATGACTACTCAAAGCTAAAAGGAAAAGGACTAGCTATCAATTTTCACATATCAAACAATGCAAAGACCCACAAGAAACAGATTATGTTCTTTGTTTCCAAAGGGATAAAAATCCTTGGAAGATGTTGCATGGCTAGGTGGCCAGACATCTTGGTTGGCCGGACTCCCTGCCTGGTTACACCTACTGTCCCAAGGTGCTCTGAACAGCAGTCCCTTTTGTTTTCAAAAGTGTCCTGACAGCCTGAGTTCAGATTCTAGCTCCACTATTTTCCAGGACAACTGGGGCAAGTGGCTTGACCTCTGTCACAGTTTTATCATGTGTAAGTGGGAATAGTGGTGCTTACCTCATAGGGTGGCTGTGAGAACTATACAGATTAATGCCTATGAGATACTTAGCATAGTGCCTGGTACTTAGCAAGTACTCACTCAATAAGAGCTAAGATTTTATGTCCTGGCATTTATGTTATGACTCAAAAGGTATTATGTAGCGATTTCTTACATTTTGGATTCATCATTAGTTATCTGCCTATAAATATATGTCAAATATGTATATGTATAGCTGATTCACTTTGTTATAAAGCGGAAACTAACACACCATTGTAAAGCAATTATAGTCCAATAAAGATGTTTTAAAAATATGCCAAATAATTACCAGAAGATATTATGTCTAGAAAGAATATACATTCTCACTGTGTATAAGGTGTAATTCTTTTGGCCTGAGATAAATAGAAAAGTATCAGTAGAATCTTTAAAATTGGAGTTCTGCGTGTAATAAATAAATGTAGAATGCACTATTTATTCAGTACTAAGATGCACTGTTTCTTTAAACAGATCTCTATTCAGAAAATCACTTGCAATCAATGTTGTATAAATGCTTTGGTAGCCCCCATCCCACAAATAATTTGTTTTTCAAATCATGAGATTTGGAATCATAAAAATAATGATATTTAGAAATGTATATATATACACAATCATATGCATATGTTAAATACCAGGTTTTAATATGTGGGTGCATGTTTGTGTGTAAAATGGCTTAATTCATAAAGAAAAATATTGATACAGTTAACCATATTAAAATAGGACACTTAAAGAAAACGGCAGGACTTCCCTGGTGGTCCAGTGGTTAAGAATCCGCCTTGCAATGCAGGGGACGCAGGTTCGATCCCTGGTTGGGGAGTGAAGATCTCACATGCCATGGGGCAACTAAGCCCATGAGCCACAACTACTGAGCCCACACGCCTCAACTAGAGAGCCTGCATGCTGCAAACTACAGAGCTCACACGCTCTGGAGCCCACACACCACAACTACAGAGCCCACATACTCTGGGGCCAGCGCACTGCAACTACTGAGCCTGCATACCACAGCCAGAGAGAAGCCTGCGTGCCACAGTGAAGATCCCGCATGCCGCAACTAAGACCCAACGCAGCCAAAAAAGTAAATAAATAAAAATAAAATAAAATGTAACATGTATTTAAGAAAAAAAGAAAATGGCAAGACTAGCCACAAAATGGGAGAAGACACTTGAAACACATATAACTGAAGGTGATAGTATCAAGAATATACAGTCATACAAATCTATAAGGAGAAAAGAAAAATGGGAGAAAGGAATAAGTTTTATACAAAATAACACATTTGGCCATTAATCAGATGAAGTTGATCAATCTCATCAAAAAACTTGACAATGCATATCAGATCACAATGCAATATCATTTTTCAAAATTTTTGGCAAAAATTAGGTAGTCTGACAATACCAAGTGTTAGAAAGTGAAACTGTCTTCCTGGTTTTACGAAAACAATTTGTAAAGTTGTAAATTGTGTAGGTTTGAAAACGAGTATACCCTATGGCCAGCAAGTGCCTTTCAAAGCATACATGCAAGATAAATATTTGCATGTGTGCACCAGGGACCCAGATAAGAGAGATCATATATCACAATTCAGAATAGCAACAGCTTTGAAAATTCCAAATGCCCATTCACAGGAAAATGTATAAATCAATTGTGGTACATGTTCAGCATATATTATAAAACAGTAAAAAAGGAATGAATTACAGATACAAGGACATGGACAAACCTTAGCAACAATGTTGCATGAAAGAAAGCAAAACTAAATCAAACTAAAACAATGTATTGTTTAGATATATGCATCTCTTTGCTCATGTGTATGAAATAAAACTATTTTTAATAGGAATAATAAATACAAAATTTGGGATATTGCTTGCCCCTGAGCAGAGATAGGAGGGTCAGAAAAGAAGTACAGATAAATTTAAGATAAATATAATCAGTTCTTGGGTTAGGTGGTGAGCTCTTTATATGGACATTTTTATGTTATTAAAACAAATAAATAAAAGAGGGTCATGCTAAGTCAAATGATGACAGTGTGTCCTGCACCGAGAATTATGATTAATCCAATACCAGGCATCTGGGGTCCAGAAAAGATGGCAGCTCCCATTAAAAGGCTAGTGATGAGTGGGTTATTTGCTTTCACATCGTTCCCTTGTTGTATTTTGTATATTGTGGGAGTCACTCCACATCATTACTTCTTCTTTTGTAGTAAATGTCAAAAGACAAAATTTTACAGAATAGAAGAATGTTTCCTTTCACATTTTACAAAATCTACCGTAGTGATCACTGCTTAGTAGACGACAGACACTACTGCTGATGCCTTCAAAGATTCACCAAGTGATTGGGGAACTTGATGAGACAACAGAAATAACAGATTTATTTAAAAAAAAAAAAAAAAAAACTAGAGAAGGCTACTTGCTTTTCTTTATTTTCTTGCCAGTCACCTCTATTTTGTAGGTCCCTAACTGCCGAACATGCCACGTGCCCCATGTTGCTGGAGATAAGGAGTAATCAGATAAAGTCCATTGTCAAAATTTAAAATATAAATGTATATTTCCATTGTAGAAATAATCAGAAAATTTACACACAAAATGGTTTTTAAAAAGACTCAAGAAACTTTTGAAGTTCATTAATCTTCTAATTATTACTACTTACCTTGAGATTAAAGAGTTATAGAAAAGTGCAGCCTTAGACACATTATGTTCTGCACTTGGTAATTTTAAGTTTAAAATTAAAAATTGCTACTGTGACCCACCAAATTCCTGACAATTGAATAAAGAATATTTAGAGGTGGGCTTCCCTGGTGGCACAGTGGTTGAGAGTTCGCCTGCCGATGCAGGGGACACGGGTTCGTGCCCCGGTCCGGGAAGATCCCACATGCCATGGAGCTGCTGGGCCCGTGAGCCATGGCTGCTGGGCCTGCACATTCGGAGCCTGTGCTCCGCAACGGGAGAGGCCACAACAGTGAGAGGCCAGCATACCGCAAAAAAAAAAAAAAAAAAAAAGCATATTTAGAGGTATAGTAAAAGTCAGTGAAATATCATGGGCAGACTAATATACAGAATATAAAAACATGGAGCTATAAATTTGAACCAACCTACAAAAACCATTCACAAACCTGTAGCTAATTATTCACTCTACATAGTATGGTGCTAATTCCAGAAATGAAAAGGCAGAAATGTTGTCACCCCCCAGAACTTTTAGAAGACCATGACAACAGACTCGGCATTTGATCATAATCCCCAAATTGGTGATGTCAAGAAGTTCAGCTGAGGAGCATATGTGTGTCTGTTTCCTCGCATGGTTGCTCTTGTAGCCATACTTCATGACTCATCTGTTTTTAGCCAGACAGCTTTCTAGTTTGAGAGGAGCTGGGAGTGTTCTATAATAAGGAGGAAAGAGGGCAAAGACCTATATTCCTTCATTTACGCAAGAAATATTTATTCTCTATCCTCTACGTGCCATGTACTGTGTTGGATGCTGGAAAATAATGCGGAGTGAAATGGAGAACTGGATTACAGAGTGGTGTGTGTTGTGATAACTGAATAGGCTGGAAGGGAAACAAGTCAGGATGCAGGAAAACCAGTTAGGAATCTACTGCAGTAATCCAGGAAGGAGATACTGGTCTGAACTAGGGGCATAGGGAAAAGAATGATATTCAAGGGCCTTTATAATGTAGAGTCAATTGGATTAGGTACCTGAAAAAGAAAATAAAGGTTTAGTCTAAACATGGAAGTGATATTTTCATTTTTACTCAGAGTAACTTCTACTTAGGGGGAAGAGCGGGAAAGGGGGCCCTGCCCAAGGCACTAATGTGGCATATGGTAAAGCATAGAAAGATATTCAGATATTTCTCCATCCAATGCATATGTACATACATTCATACATCCAATTATATGGTAATTTGTGTTGGAACAAGACTGCATTTTGCAGACAGCTATCGGTTAAAAGATTGTAGGGGGGCTTCCCTGGTGGTGCAGTGGTTGAGAGTCCGCCTGCCGATGCAGGGGATACGGGTTCGTGTCCCGGTCCGGGAAGATCCCGCATGCCGCAGAGCAGCTGTGCCCATGAGCCATGGCCGCTGAGCCTGTGTGTCCGGAGCCTGTGCTCTGCAATGGGAGAGGCCACAGCAGTGAGAGGCCCACGAACCGCAAAAAAAAAAGATTGTAAGGAAAATTTTTACAGTCATGTTTGCCTTTGGTATTGGAGCACGATTACTTGTAATCTTTAATTTCAAAATGTATTTGGATTTTTGTAGTTCAAAATTAGTCATCAGGAGTAGGTGGTCTTCCTGTTAAAAAAGGCACAGAAATTAACTATGTTATTTATGTATTGACAGAACACTGGAAATGTTCTAGAACAGTGATTCCCAAACTTGTCTGCAAATTAGAATCACCTGGGATCTTTTAAAAAATTGCAGGGACTTCCCTGGCAGTCCAGTGGTTAAAACTTCACACTCCCAATGCAGTGGGCACAGGTTCCATCCCTGGTCAGGGAACTAAGATCCCACAAGCCACACGGCACAGCCTAAAAACACAAAAAAAACCCCAAACAAACCAAAAATTGCAAAGCACAGGCCCCACCCCAGATCAACTGAAATGACAATCACTGGGGATGGGACACAGGAGTTTGCAGTTTTTTAAGCTCCCCAGGTGGAACCAATGTGTAGACAAGTTTGGGAACCACTGGTCCAAAACAGGAAGATAAAAAAGGGGAACTAAAACTGCTCTCTGCGTAAAGAACCTGGTATAATTTTCAGGCTACAAACTCAGATCTATTTTTAAAAATCTTTACTTTTCTATAAATGACTTGGATTTCTCTTTTAGGCTCCCAATTCCACAGAGCAGCTGGGTTTCTCTCCCTTCTTCCCTCTGTTGCTCCTTCACTGGGGCTGGGGTAGGGGGCTCTAAAGTACCAAGGCGGAGGAGAGGAGCTAGAGGGATGAGCAGCCTTCTAATCCTCAGCTGATATCCCTCCATGCCTGCTCCACTGAGTCCTCTCAACACAAGGCTTCTCTAGTGTAGTTTCTGAGGTCTCTAGTGCAGCTGCCTCATCCCGTCCAAGGAGCTCTGGGAACCCCCAGGCTCATCGCTCACAGCCTCACAGCTCCTGGCCACAAAGGCAGACATTCTGTGCTGCCGCCCAGCACACTGAAGCTCAGGGGGCAAGGGTAGCCCTTAAAAACAGTGTCGAGGGCTTCCCTGGTGGCTCAGTGGTTGAGAGTCCGCCTGCCGATGCAGGGGACACGGGTTCGTGCCCCGGTCCGGGAAGATCCCACATGCCGCAGAGCGGCTGGGCCCGTGAGCCATGGCCGCTGAGCTTGCGCGTCCGGAGCCTGTGCTCCACAACGGGAGAGGCCACAACAGTGAGAGGCCAGCGTACCGCAAAAAAAAAAAAAAAAAAAAAAAAAAAAGTGTCGAAAGGAATTAAAGGTATTGAGAATGAAAAACACTGTTTAATAATATATCAAAATAAATTATATGTATTTCTCCTTGTCATCCACTAATTATGCAAAAGAATTTTTATGTTTGTTAAAATTTTCTTGGCTTGTTATTATTAGTACCAACTTCAACCGTCTACTTCTTTCCTGAAATCTTCTTAAGTCCATTATGTGAGTTAACTTTTTTAATTAAAAAATATAATCCAGGGCTTCCCTGGTGGTGCAGTGGTTGAAAATCTGCCTGCCAATGCAGGAGACATGGGTTCGAGCCCTGGTCCGGGAAGATCCCACATGCCGTGGAGCAACTAAGCCCATGAGCCACAGCTACTGAGCTTGCGCTCTAGAGCCCACGAGCCACAACTACCGAAGCCCACATGCCTAGAGCCCGTGCTCCGCAGTAAGAGAAGCCACCACAGTGAGAAGCCTGCACACCGCAACGAAGAGTAGCCCCTGCTCGCCACAACTAGAGAAAAGCCTGTGTGCAGCAATGAAGACCCAATGCAGCCAAAAATAAATAAGTACATTTATTAAAAATATATATATATAATCCATAAACCTACTTAACTGAGTACACAAGACTGCAATATCGTTTAATATATTGAAAGTTAACAAGTGAGGGAGATGGCCCTGTCAGCCTCTCCACTTCAGAGAATTCCTAGTATTCCCTCAGGAAATACCTCCTGGACCATGTGTGACTCAGGACTGGCTGATAAGGCATCAGTGTCAATTCTTTAAGAGTCAAAATTTTTCATAAATACAAGTTAAACCCATTTAACGATGAATACCGGCCAGCATCTGTCTTGCAGTACTTCTTTAGTTTCTATATGAATCTCTATCACGCATACTCATCACAGGATTGTGTTTCCAGCATCAGCAAAAAATAAACGAAGTGAGAGGCTATGCTATGGTTGGTGAGATTATTGTTACTTTACCATTTGTTTTCTTAATCTCTCAAGGAAATAAATGCCTCAAGACATACGCATGCAGGTCCTTTTATATCTCTAGATCACTTTCCATTAAGAGATGCAACAACATACTGGGATATATGAGAATCACTTTTGTTAGGTTAGGAAATATTTAACATAAAACGAAGTTTTAGTTCATAATGTGTGCTTACCACACATAAAGTATGCTTAACATTAGGTAAAAGGTATTTGCAGATTTGAAGAAATAATGAAAGGAAACAAGAAATCAAATGAATGATTACACGTTAGATGGCTGGGAAATGGGTAGTTTTCTTCTAGATTTTCTTGAATATCATAACACTGGATATTTTTAATAGTCTTTTGATGTGTGTTATGCTACATACAAACAGAACTACAACTCTGCTCACTAGAATGTAGTTTAGGGCATGTCCTGGCTTGAGTAAAGTTTCTTAAACTGTAACTAAAACCCCCAACCTGCCTACAGCACAAGAATTAGGATACACTGAAGCATCAGCATTGTAAAGAACTACTGCTTTCTGTAACGGCTTTTCTACAACTGAAAGCTGAGGGTCTAACTGCTGTGGTAGGTTTCTTTGTAAACTGCAGTACGGTGGTATAGGTATGTGAAAGCACTTACCATTCATCGATAAAAACGTGCTCAGGCTGAGTGCTTTTAAATATGCATGACTAAGTTCTCGATGTACTCTGTGGTCATTCATTGGCTATGTGGTAGCCCGACGGATTGCCTGTTATCTGATCAGCAGAAGCAGTTCAGAACTTGATGTGGTATAGCAGAGAAAGTTCAGGTTCAGAATACTACCTCTGAAGATTGAGTGATATTACATGGTGTCTGAAAGAGGAATTAAAAGGGCTCTAAATGAGAACAAGAATGAGCAAATCTGAATGAAGCCTTATTATTGAGAAAGGAATGGGCTAGGATCCTATTATTGAGAAGGGATCCTGGCTAGGATCAACCTTCCATATACCAGAAGATCTTCCTGCACAATGATGTTCTTTCTCCTTAAAGTAAGCAGATTCCATGTCACATACTGTGCCACAAAGGTGAGTTTTCACAGACACGGTGTAATGGTATCTGGGCTATGGAAGGAAGAAGAGGATTGGATGAACCCACCTTCTTTATTTTTTTAGAACCCACCTTCTTTAGATAAGAACCAGATGAGCTGCAATTTCTAAATTGAAACAAAAATACTCAAATACAGAGACTCTTCCTCCCATCCTTGGCAAGTTCAATATAAGATTTATTGAACTTCAGCTATACGTATAGGCTACTGACAAAGACTGTGAGGTTCCAGAGATGGTCTTACCTCACGCATCTTCCAGTCAAGTAGGAGCAGGTAAGTATCAACAGCCCATGTGCAAGGCAGAGCGAGGAAATGGGCCACGTAAGAGATGACTCAAAGTTTGTAAGAAAGTAAGATGCCTGGCTGAAAGCATCAGGAGGAACTTTGTGGAGGATATAGAATTTAAGGTAGGCTGCAATGATAGGTGAGGTTTCAACAGATTGGATGTAAAGAAGCCTTTCCTTGGGATAGGAACTACAAGAACGAAGGCAGAGAGACAAGACCACAGAAGTCATGATGGGAGAAAGGTGGGGCATGGAACATAAAGTCTACATAGGGGAGCAAGAGACACCTACTACATACAATGGGAGCACACTTTCAGACCATGAGCTGAATTTAGCTACCTGATGACTTGTTTGGCCTGGTCAGTATTTAGTGTTATTTTCTAACTGCGGAAATAGAAAGAAAGACAGGGAGCTAGTTGTATTTGAATTAGCTACCAGTATTTAAACAATGGGAGAATTACACATAAAAATCTAAGTGTTTGGCTTCTCTTGAAAAATCTAAAGTTCTGGCAGCAATTCTGGGCCTGCCTTCCAACAGGTCAGTAATCAGTGGAGACGAGCAGAAGTGGACCCCTAGACAGGGCAGAAACTCTATTGATGGCTACAGGTCCTCGTATCTCCTGTTGCCTCTGCAAGCGTCAGCTGCCATTTATTATCATGTCTAGGCTGGCTTGTTGTTGTTTGAAGACAAAAAGCTTTTCTTAAACCTTGTGTCACATAAGTCTGATGGGCCTAGATACTTGAGGTTTGTTTGTTTGTTTTTTAACCTTTACTACAAAGGAAGACATTGAACATCAACTAGAAGCATCTATTCTTCATTTAGTAGCCAGTGATGAAGCTTTGAAATATTTTGAGGATTTAAGTGGGTAATTGGAGGTGTGCTTTAAGAAGCTTAACCTAGAAAAGGCAAACAAAATTAACTGCAGAGGAAAAAGAGACGTGGAAAAAAACAATTAGAGGCCAATTTAGCATTCAAGTAAGAGGTAAAGATGGTTGGGGTTTGGGGGCATGAGTGGCTATGGAAAGAAAAAGACACCTGTCAGAGATACTGCAGAGAAAGGACCAGACAGCTTACTGAATCGGAAGAAGAGATAGAGGAAGAGCAAGCAATTAAAAATGACACTGAGGTCTCAGGCCAGAGACCTGTTAGTGGTTCCACTAACAGAAACAGAGGCGAGTAAAGTCTGGAGCTGTTGCTGATCTTCCCAAGGGAGATCATCACTTGCTTTGGAGCATGGTGAGTTTGTGTTGTCTGCTGAACAACCCGGTGGAGAAATTCATCAAGAGGTACAGCTGTTTCTAAAAGTCAGTAGAGCAGAGCAGTTCAAAGCATGGGCTTTGGAATCAGAACTCAGATTAATCATCTATAAAATGAGGGTAATATTAGATCCTACTTTCCTTGAGAGGCCTAACTAAGGAAATGTATAATGCAGTGACTACTTAAGAAAAAAACTGGTATGTATTTGAGAATTAGCTACATTAGCTCATGGAAACTGTGAGAATGAAAGAAATAACTAAAGAGACAACTGTAGAAAGAGAACATGTGATGTGGATGCTGCTAAAAAAACAACTAGAATGCAGTGATGACTAAGTCAACCTTTTGGTGATGATGGATTGATGGATGGATGGATGGATGGATGGAAAGATAGACAGGGAGATGGTGTATTGTACAGTACTTCCTGAAATAAAAAATATTTTTGTCAAAATATTTTACACTAGGTTAATTTAGAAACACAGTACACTCCTGGTATTTGTAAATTTAACATTTGTATTTTCAACTTCTCACAAAATTCAGTGATACTCAGACAAAAGAGAAAATTGGCTAGTGAGTAGGCCTGGCTAAGTGTCGGCATTTTATGTCAACATGCCTCTCATAAAAAAATAAAAAATAAATAAATTAAAAAAATATACTGGGTTATACATACATACACACATTATATAATGTATATATCTCCATTTCCACAAGATATTCAACCCTAGATTTGGAAATAGAAGAAGCCAATGAAAGCACTAATTGTAAGATTAGAATGTTCAACTCAGCAGTGACTTAGTATCTTAGAATATGAACATTTTACATAGAAGTAAAAGCAAGTGACAGTTTTCATCTACACTCCAGTCAGAGTAAAACTTGGTCCCTTAGAAAGAAAATTTTATTGAAAGTTGAAAAGATTGTTAAAATGGGGTAAGTTGCACAAACACTTCCTTTGTTAATTTAGGAATTCACAAGATGTCATGTGTCAAGGGTGTGCAATACTGGTTGGTTATGGGAATGTCTCTTTTTTTTTTTTTTTTTTTTTCCTGGGTACGCGAGCCTCTCACTGTTGTGGCCTCTCCTGTTGCGGAGCACAGGCTCCGGACGCACAGGCTCAGTGGCCATGGCTCACGGGCCCAGCCGCTCCGCAGCATGTGGGATCTTCCCGGTGTCCCCTGCATCGGCAGGTGGACTCTCAACCACTGAGCCACCAGGGAAGCCCGGGAATGTCTTTAATAGGTCTATTATAAAGAAATACCTAAAAAAAGAAATACCTTCCAGAAGGGCAACTGATCATTAGGCAGGGAAATGGAAATTTGTCTTGCCAGGTAGCCACTTACTGCTGCACCCTGCCACATAAACAAGCCTTGGCAATTATGTCATTGAATCAGCCCAGCCCTCAGTTTAAGGCATAAGAAAAGGAGGTGAGTGGATTAGACTAAAGGATTTCTAGGTTTGAGAAATTTCCAGGTCTGACAATTTACGACACTCTATAGGAATGGATTCTGCAATGTATATTGTGTTAGTGTTCCACTCTTTTTTTACACTCCTCTAAATTGTATGTTTGAGATGAATAAGAGAGTCTTGTCTGCCTTCACAGAAGAGCTTGATTTTTGTTAATTTCCCCCAGTACTAGGTTCCAGAAAGACTGATAAAATGAGCTACCAGGTGAAGGCCATTTTCCAAGGCATCTCATTAGGGTATGCCTAGAGATTGCTTCCTAAGAACAAGATATGACTTTGAAGAATTTCTAACTAGCCAAGAGAATCACCAGGGTCCTCTTTTAAGAGCTGCTCCTTGAACAGAGTCTAGTTTAGGCCTATAGCCTCCCACTTGTTCCTCAAGAGAGACCAGCATCTAAGTGGATTTTGCTGTGCTTGTCAAATTCCCTTATGCGAACAAGAGGCAGTGATACAAAGTTTCTGCAAAACAAAACTCAAAAGTGCCTCAAATTAGGATAACCTGTTTTTGCGCTCAGCTATAGTTCTTGACCAAACCTCATTAGAGGAAGGACACACAGATTATGGGGCTCAGCTCTAGCTTCCCCGCACATACCTGCATTCAGCTGGAACAGGTCTACATAAAACAAAAAGAAATCATCAGAACTGTTTTCCCTCAAAAGATACATTGATTGTTCTTCTTCAACTGAATTCTGCTCATCTTGATATACTGAAAAGTGGTTTGTAGTTAAGAAAAAATTTTTTCAACAATATTTTTATAACTTTTATAATTTTAAAGTTGAGGAACTGAAAACATACTTTGAGATATATGACCTAAATTTTTTAAGTTTTGACTGATTTTAGGATATACACTTATAGGGCAAATCTCCCTTCTTTGCAGCTTTCACTACAAAAATGCTCCCACTGCAAAGCTCTGAAATAAAACCATTCAATATCAGACTCAGAAATCTGCTCTACTGGCTGGATCTGACTGCTAAAACAGAAATATGTTCAAAAGACAAAACATTTTATTGACTTGGAGAGATTACAAAGCACGCCAAATAGATTTCAGGCAATTAAGTTCACAAGAAGAAGTACGTCCATAATATCAAGAATTTACAAGACAGAGAGGCATACTATTTCTGATGACTTCATGGCATGTACTTTTCACAAGTTCTAATATTTCTTCCTTGAATAAAATGTTCACAATGAAACTGGACAATCAGAATTACTCTTTACCTGGGTCCCACAGTACTTCTCAGAATTTTTAGAAGAGCATCTGAGAATGGTGTTGTTACTAAATACTTCAAGATGAGAGCCCTCTAATTTTAATACTTATCAAACTAAACCATTTGGAAGCACTGATTTCTCTTGCTTCTGAAGCTTATTATATTCATTACCTCACTTCAATCAGGTTCTGGATGACTTGTTTCTATTCTAGTTAGAGCCTTTGTAAGAATGGTTTAAGCATACTAATAAGTATTGGCCTGATTCTACCATCCCTATGCCCATGTAACTTCCATAAAGTCAAAACCCCTTTCAAAGTGCCTTAACCTTGAGAATTCATATGGTGTCCGTATGGGAATATTTGTACATCTTGAAGATGATTGTTTCTTCGTTGCTATTATTATCTTCTTCTCAAAACAAATAGAACAAGCAGTGCATGTCATGCCCATCATTTTCAGAGAAGAAATCTCCAGAAAGTACTTAATGGCCAATTGGAAAATGTTCTAACAATACAGTCTTTCCTGGTTTTTCAATTTACTACAGGTAGATAATCTCTGAAAAACCCAAAACAGAACAGATTGAATCACTTTTAACAATTTGAACTTTGAATGAATTCCAAAGTGCTTAGAGTGAAGCTGTTTTGCCTTTAATATCTCAAATAAAGATTAAATAATTTTTCATTGAAAATTGAGCAAATGTACTGGAAAATTGTGTGCTTAGAAAACCGCATTCATTATAGATGAGCATTTGGGCATTATAATTACACTGGTATTTTAATTGGCATTGTCATAAATTTGGGGGCAGGGACTATCAAAATCTTTCTTTGGTATGCTAAAGTTCTCTAAAAGAGACACAATTCTAATAAGTTTAAAAATTACGCAAGAGGGAAGACATATGGGAACATATGTATATGTATAGCTGATTCACTTTGTTATAAAGCAGAAACTAACACACCATTGTAAAGCAATTATACCCCAATAAAGATGTTTAAAAAAAAAAAAAAAAAGTCCATCACCAGCATGATATGACTATTCTAAATTTAATATTAACTACTCTTTTAGGCTGAATTTACCACCAACTAAAACAAAGGCCAGGAAAGTAAAAGTATGCACATGGCTTAAAAAGATGGTGTGTATTCTATTAAATTTTAATGCATATAATAAAATAAATCAAAATATAAAGCTCTTCAACTAAATGAAATCTTTAATAGAGATTTGGTTTCAATATACCAGAAAACGATCTCTCTTTTTAAAATATGTACATTTAGATATTTTCAAAATTTACTTTGGATTTCCACTGTTGATGAGCACAGCCAAAACTGCCTCTTACTTCCTTGATTTAAATACGGTAAATGCTAAGAAAAAAGACAGATTACTGATTCTGGACATAAAGGAAATAGCGCTAGCAATAATGCCCAATAGATCAATCAGAGTATATGAAGAAAATGTACTTTTTATAGTTATCCTGTGTCAGGGAAAACCTTTCAATCGAGCCATCTCATTCCACCATGTGCACAGGAAACTTTTACCATCATAATCACAAGGGTCAATGAAAAATGTAGAAACCACTCAAATGAGCCCAGACTTTGCTGTCACTTTGGGGCTGATAGATTCTGGCCAAACTTACACTGATGAAGAATGTGAGCTATTGGAGAGGTGGCATAAAGATAATTTATCCTAGCAGCTGCTTTGGAATTTGAAGATTAAGGAAAAAAAGATCAAAATTGGCACCTGTATTGTATAAAATGCATAGCTACATAAGAAAATCTCATCTTTCTTGTAAAAACTTCTGTTTCCCCAGTTGCACTGCTTGAAAGTGAATCTGTGTACCAGAAGGTTGTTCAGGATTATGAAACTTAATGCATTTTACCACAAGCAAATATAAACATTTTCAAGAAAAGCACAAGGCAAGAGACATGAAAGACCATATGTTTTCAGTGCTCTCCATGTCAAAACAATACCAAGTCTCCAAAAAATAACTGCTAGTCATATTGAATTATTTTGCCAGATATCTTCCAAAAGTTACTTGGAAGAAATTACAGTGCACTCTATGTATCGTGTAACGAATAAAAATAGATTTCCCGGGCTTCCCTGGTGGCGCAGTGGTTGAGAGTCCGCCTGCCGATGCAGGGGACACGGGTTCGTGCCCCGGTCCGGGAAGATCCCACGTGCCGCGGAGCGGCTGGGCCCGTGAGCCATGGCCGCTGAGCCTGCGCGTCCGGAGCCTGTGCTCTGCAACGGGAGAGGCCACAATAGTGAGAGGCCCGCGTATCGCAAAAAAAAAAAAAAAAAAAAAAAAAAAAAAAAAAAAAAAAAAAACAAAAAAAAAAACAAAAAAAAAAAAAAAAAAAAAAAAAAAAAAAAAAAAAATAGATTTCCCCAGACCAAACATATGACATTCATGAATTATCTTGTTGGCTATAATACTTAAAGAGATTTCTGAGTTTACTGCTCATGGATTAGTGGCAAAGGTAAAAACGAGATAAAACAGAAGCTTAACTTTCTAGAAAATGTTTCTCAGCAAGCTGTGTAAACTCCTTTAGTTAAGCTAACGCGTAATACGCAAAAACAGAGCATTTTTCCCTCCCTGAGGTTTTTCTCCTTCTGCTGAGAGCCTTAAACCTTTCACAGGTTCATGCTGCTCTTGCCATGTTCTACTTGGAAGTTCAAACGCGCACGCGCGCGCACACATACACACCTACGCGGGAGACGCTGGGGTAAAGGCACTTTAAGCAGCCTTCCGGTTCTAACACTCCATGGCCACCTTTTTAACCTGTATCAAAACACTGCTCATGGGCTTCCCTGGTGGTGCAGTGTTTGAGAGTTCGCCTGCCGATGCAGGGGACACGGGTTCGTGCCCCGGTCCGGGAAGATCCCACATGCCGTGGAGCGGCTGGGCCCGTGAGCCATGGCCGCTGAGCCTGCGCGTCCGGAGCCTGTGCTCCACAACGGGAGAGGCCACAGCAGTGAGAGGCCCGCGTACCGAAAACAAAAACAACAAAACAAACAAAAGACACTGCTCAGCTGACCAGATGGATGGGGCACCGCAAAGGATTTGCTCAACCTAGCGTCCTTTCTCTGACTGCTCTTGCATTGCCAAACCACTTTCTAAATAATAATCATAATATCAAAAACTTGGTGAATGAACCCTCAAAAAGAAATCGCTAACATCAAAGGAACAAACCACGCCCTAGAATTAGCCACGGATACTGAGGATGGGGAAAGAAAAGCAAAAGCAAAATGGAAGGATCCTTTACTCGTGATTCTGGCAAGATGAGCTGTCCCTTCCAGAATTTCTCTCCTAATCTTTTTATACTCTGAAGGCCCAGCGTTTCCTTCCTAATCCCTTTGTTTATCAGAACCCACCAGTTACCAGACGCTTTGCTAGACGTTTCCCATACCTTACCTCACCTAATCTCTTCAGCAACCTAATGCACATCTTGACACACCCAATGGGCTAAATAATTTGCAGGGCCCAGTGCAAAATGAAAATATGGGGCCCCTGGTTCCAAAAGCTGGTAAAACGTGTCATTACAGATACTAAAATATAAAACCTTTACCTTTCTTTCGCGGTCTCTCTCTCAGGGCGTTTTTCCCTTTAAGCTCCCTGGAGCGCAGGAGTAAATGAGCAGCCCCTCGCCCGAGTCTCTGCCTCGGCTAGCATGTGTCACGTGGCCCATGCGCACCTGCACGCGGAAGCCCATAGCTGCCAGGTGTGCCCTCTTGACAGCCTCCCAGCCCACACGCCGGGCCTCGGTTGGGGGCAGGGGTGTTGAGCCAGGCATTTTACCCTCCTACAAGCCTAACGCCCCAACCCAAGTCAGCAGGGATGCACTAGTTACCTGGATACCGAGTGGGTAAAAGGCTTGCCCCACCTCCACCCGTGCACTGCCCTATGACCCCGCTCTTAGATACCTGGGGCAGGAGAGACTCCTCCCGCGCCTGCGCCCAGGCCCCTGCTGACAGAAGAGGTCCCAGCTGTCACTGATGGATCAGAATGGGAAGGCCAGTCAGGGCCCAGGAAGGCAGGGGCAGGGGAGGCCGGCAAACAAGAAGCCATCTCAGAGAGGCAGGGCGTAAGAGGAGAGGCCCCAAGCATTTCTCTGTCGTCATATCCGATTTCACTTACAGACCACAAAAGCAAAGATAACGTTATTAAGAAGTTTAGAATGGTGGCCATAGTAACTTAACCCAAGCATAAGACCCTACCAAACGCGAAGCCCTGTACGATTGCACTGGTCACATGTCCATGAAGCCCAGCACTACTGCCACCGAGAAGACATCCAATAAATATCAGTTCCTTTCTCTCCCTCAACCATTCCCTCACTCTAAGAACCCTGACCGCACCCTCCCACCCACCCAAAGGAAGGTTTCTTAGACAAAAATATAGCAGATATATTTCCACCAAGGGAAGAGAAGAGCCTTATTTTTTTCTGTCTTTTTTTTTTTTTTTTTGGCAAATGAGGAAACTGACACAGAGCTTAAGTGACATGCTAAGAGATAATCCACCTGGTATGTGTGTCTGTGGACCTGGGTCTAAAGCCAGGGCCCTTGACCTTTCCATTATGTGCAGCTGTCAGGTAGCTACAGTGGAAAATGCATGATAAACACTTCTTAATAAAATATGTTGATATCTGACAATGTTACAACCCTATTTTACCATTGACTTAGGGGGAAAAAATAACCAAAACACCTTGGCTCTTTTAGCAGATGTTTGGGAAATGTCCTTTTGTGTGTTATGGTTTTGATGTGAATGCAGTGCTTACTTAGAATAAGAGTCTCCTCGAAGCTGGCCATCATTAACTTGTTAGTTACTCATGTATGGTAAAATATATAAATGTGATTTACATCTTAGAAATAAGACATACTTAATTGTAAGCTTATTCTTGTAACAGTCTTGAAATGCATTGTAAACCTAATCCTGTAATAGTCTTGAAATGTGCGAGCATGTCATTATATAAGCCAATGTATTTTAGATAACTTTTTGTTTTATTCTTTAAATGAATTAATATTTATCAAAACATTAAAAAATCACATTATAGAAAATTTCGACTCTGAGGAAAAGAAAATAGATCACCCATAATCTCTCCAGTCTCACACAGCCACACTATTAATTTTGGTGTATTTTCCTTCCAGTATTATTATATAAGAAACAATATGCAAACATACTATAGTGTTTGTTTAAATAAAAGGCAAATCTAAAACCAAAGATAAGAAAAGTCTCTACACATGATTTTATTATTTTGTCTAAAGACAGAAACACGGACTAGATACTTTTTAAAGATCCTTTCTGTATTGGAACTGAAATCATAACTCTTTAATTTGTAAAATACTAAAAATCTTCCAATGCTGACCCAAGAAGTAAAAATTTCCCCCCCATTTCATCTAATTCCCTCCCCTAGACTTAATTACTCTTATAGTTTGGTGTATATCTTGCTTAAAACTTCCCAAATCTACATTGGCATATATAGAAATACATGCATATACACATGAATTATTATAAAATCGGAAGCATACTGTACATACAGGTCTGTAACTTTATTTGTATCTCAATAGTTTATAACCTACAGCTGGTACTAAAATGTTAAATCGCAGTGTTGACCAGCTTATGTTTATTACTGTCTATCTAAATAAGTAAAGCCTAAAGGGTAAGAAGTGTTCAGGTCAGAAAATTAACATTTCTCAATATCTTGTGATAACCTATAATGGAAAAGAATCTGAAAAAGGATAGATATAGATATATGTACAACTGAATGACTTTGCTGTACGCCTGAAACATTGTAAACAAACTATACTTCAACAAATAAATAAATAGAAGCTGTTGTTATATCAAATAGTAAAAAAAAGGAAAAGAAAGAAAATAACATTTCTCACACTGACGTATCTAGAAGTCTTTTAAACATGAAGATACTGTTATCGGCCCATCATCAACGGGGCATCCTTCCAAGGCAAAAGTACTTTTGCCCACCTCCTATTCTTCGTTTATAACTTCCTGGTGGGACAGGCAGTCTCTGTGTTACAGTTAAATACTTAAGTGAAATCTTCTTAACTAAAGTACAAGATATTAAAGAAAGAACAAATCTAGTGTATCTTGCTTTTCCTGTAGTTCTTAGAATAGTGTCTTGTATAAAATATGCCCTTAATGTTTGTTGCTTAAACAAGGGCATGAATGACTGAGCCATTGTTTCACTAACAAAAGTATTACATTTGCACTAATCAATCCAGGCCTTTCTTGGTGACCAATATGTCAGATGACAGATCAGATTCAGTATGTGAGCAGTGCCAGAACAACTGATGGGTCCGTATAATGGCTAAACCCAAAGCTTTGTTTTCTATCCTGATAGTTAGCAGGGAAATTCGTTAAGCATTGTAGCCTTTTAAAATATCCCCTCACATTTATTTAACCATTTTAAACCTATTTGAATAGATCAGGACAGTGATAAATGTCTAAAAACTTGACCCTTTTTAGTCTCTAGGAATAAGAATTTTTCAGGTAAATACTTTTGTAAGATTCTAAACTTCTATCAAATTACACACATATGCCTTAATTTATTAATAGCTACATGCATGCATATGTGTGTCCATTTCAGTTTCTCTATTCTTATACACACTTAACCTTGTAAATAGTATTTTCTCTTGTTTTGATTCCCCATTCCTTTTAGACTGACTGTGCAAAATTTCAAACGTACACAAAAAGAGAATAGTATAATAAACTCATCCCCAAACTTCAACAAATTACTTAGCAAATGTTTACAATCCTAAAAGTGACATAACTTGTTTCCAGAGCATTGTACAACAGCTCTTGTCAGGCTCCTTTTCAAACACTAGACAAGGGTTTATGCAAAAGTAAACAGGACACCTGTTGCCTCAAAACAAACGATACTTAGGAAGTGAAAACCGGAACCACACGCGCACCCTTAACTGCAGATTTCCATGCAGGACAGGCCTTATACTTAAGCATCTTGTTTGCAAAAATAAAGCAGAGGAATGCAGAGTTAAAAGCAGAAAAGGTTGCACAACATGTCCAGAGTTCTACCGTGTACCCAGAAATTGCTGGACCCTGTAGAATGCACAGGGTAAGTATGAGGCACAATCCTTGCCATCAAGGAACACACAGATTTGTAGGGGATGATAAGCTACATAATTACCAGAAAAAAATGTATACATTTAATTGGATAAGCCAGAAATAAATCATTACAGTTGTGTTGAATCATTTATTTATATCCTACATACTTTTTTTCCAATCCAAGTAATAATTTCCTTTGTTCTCAAGCTACTAAGAGACATATTAATGATAATAAACTTGCAGGTTGGTGGAAAATTCCAACTTTCCTAACTTTATCAACAAAAGCACATGAAGCGTAAAAAAAAAAAAAACTCACGTAGTACGTATGTTACCAATGATCTTGTTATTTCTGTTGTAGCCCATGAGCTATCTTGGCAAATCAGTGTGTGAAAGAACGTGTAACATCTTTTCAGTTGATTTAGAGGCAGCAAAGTTTTCTAGAAACTATCCTTAAGCTTATCCTCTTAGTATCACAATTCACTCTGACCTGCCTCCATTAAAAGGTAGGTCAACTGATGGAGAGAAGGGGGATAAAGAAAAATGAAGTGGAATCATGAACTGTACTACAGTTCCTCATCCACATTTCAAAGTGTGGTGCAAGGACCAGAAGCATAGGCACTCCCTGAAAACTTGTTAGAAATGCAGAATCAAAGGCTTCACCCAGCTCTACTGAAGCAGAATTTGTATTTTAATAAGATCTTCAACTGCTTCCTTTGCCTATTAAAGTTTGAGACAAACTGTCTTAAGCTTTCTTCCATCTCTGCACAGACCCTACACAATTGTATTATTTTGCCACATCTCTGATAACATGGTCTCTTTTGATTAGAGAATCAGATTTCACATAACCGTTTTTGAATGATATATATGCTCATTGATACATTTGATTTAGTAATCTTTTGTATATACATCTTGGGTTTAAAGACTAGTCATATTAGCTGCTCTCCTTTAAAAAAGTTAGTTTATTTGGAGGTCTTAACCAAAGAGTTGAAGTTGGAGTTAGAACATTTGATTTCTGGAAATCAATTAGAAATCTCAGCTAGAAAAGGAAGTCATTTCACATTTTCATGATAATCAACCGATTCATCCATGTCTCTATGTCTCAGCAAGAAAGAGTAAAGAAAGAATAAATATTAAAACAAAAGATTAGAAATAAATGGAAATATTGCCATTAGCATACTCCAACCCAGGGAGTATGTGCTTAAAAACACTTAAGCACACAATTTCATAGCATCTTCCATAGCCATTTGTACAGAGGAAATATGGATTTAATCTTTCAAAACTTTTGTTCTTTGAATACCTGCAAACTAATTTTAATCGAAGAAATATGAGAAGGCTAAAGTGCTTTTCATTCTATTACAGTGGCCCCTTTGCATTTTAGTGGACTATACTATGGCTTTTTAAATTATTTAAAATGTTAATAATTTTTGGTTAACTATTTGTTTTTACATACATTTTGAATTTAGCAATGATGAATATACATATGGTCTCTTGTATCTGGGTTTGAATACATGTCATGAATGTCTTTATGAATCCACAAAATATTCAACAAATCTGCCCAAATTTACCACTTCTATTAAAAGGACACATGTGAACTCAAAAAACTAAGTTCCTTCTGAAAACTGCAATTTGGTGGGGTAGAAAGGAGAGGAACTGATGAACCAGAGGAGAGTTGGGCTTTGGTCATGGGTACAGGGACAGATCCAGATATCGGACATGGTGAGTTCTAGGGTGGGGCATAGAGATAAAGCAAGTGAGACAACTCTTCCTCCTCTCCCTCCACCAACATCATCAGCTCCTAAACCTTTTTTTTCACAGATCGAAGAACTTCTGTCCTCACCAGCTACAGAAGGTCAAGAAACATCTTCAGAAGACTGTTCCCATAATTCTCCACAGACAGCCCATTAGGGGCTGTCACTAAAGACAGAAACATCTGGTAGTCTCAATTTTAAATTAATCATATTCATGTTTTTAACACAGAACATAAAATCACAGGTATGATCTTAGTAGTTAAGGACCCCCCCTAAAGTTTTTACTAGGATACATGTCTGTCCAATATGTTGAAACTGTAAACATAAGAGTGATTTGGCATCAGGCTTGCCAAGACCTAATTTGCCTGAGAAAGGGAAGATGCTGGAATAAGGCAGACCTAGGGCTAAGAAATGAACTTAACTTCATTGGGGTTCAAGAGGATGTGGGCAGAAGGCTAAATTAGGCCCTCCAAAAAGGGCATGGAGAGGCCAGTTCATCCCTGGCCCATTTTCAGCCTCCATAAGCAATGGAATCCAAACCTGTGTGGGCAGCATCAGGAGTCGCAAGCAGGGAAAATCCTTGAGGCCAGCCAGGTGGCAATATTCATCTGAAATCTCTCTCTTCCTTTAATAAATGATTATATTTTGGAATTGGAACATAGATAACTGAAACTTCGATAATAGCTTCCGATCACTTTTCCTCCTAAGAAATACTCGGCACCATTCCTCCTTTTGCTTTTCTTATGCCCAAACTCTCCAATTTTAGTTTAAGTTATCTTCTCAAATCTGAGATCTTGACAGACTCATGCTATGTTTCCTCTTCTTGTCAGACCCATGTGTTTTCATCATAAGTGATGGTATAAAAAAATTTTGTTCTTCAACATTCTTTGTGAAGTTAATGTTTCACTTCCCTTATTCTTCTTTCTATTCCAAACTCTTGACTTTCAAATACAGGAAGAGTTTTGTTTTGTTTTGTTTCAATTCTAGCTGTTAACCCAAACCATTCATTTTCTACATTAGAATTAAAATTTACAAGAAATACATTCTAGATATTTCTCTCATTGATATATTTTTCTTCTTGTTGTATTAGCAGAAGTGCGTAGAAGTTGGTGGGTTATGAGAATCTTAATACACATTGAGATTTGCCATGGAAACTACACCACAGCAAGTAGCCTCCCAACACCACCATGATTTTTCCTCTAAGGCTGATGCCAAAGATCACTACTGTTCCACAGAACGTGGGAAGGTTCTGCTTCAAAGGTCAGAATTTTGAGAGATGAGCCTTATACTTTACTAGATGAGCCGTATCTAACTCCAGGAGCAGTTTCTTGAACTTTTTCCCTGTGATATAACATGTGTATTCACTCACCACAATTTTAACCATAATATTTGTTTTTCTACACCTCCTCAAGCTATTTTGTTTCTGTTTTGTGTGTCTTAACATTTCATCTAGAAGCTCTTCATCCTCCTAAACAAATTGGAACAAAACCAGAAACTCCTTAAGAGTTTTTCAAAGTTTTGTTGTGTTTTCCTCTACCATGTAACAGTAACATTTTGTTACATACTTCTATTGTGTTTTATTTTTAAGCTTTCCATATATCCTTAAACTTTCCATCTCTCCCAAAAGATTATATCCTCCTCAGAAGATATTATTGATTTTTAACTAACACCACAACCGCCATCACCACCACTGAGCCTAACACATCTGTGACATCAGACAGGGATCCAGTAAGTCTTTGTTGAACTACCAAATGAACGAAAACCATTCCTTTTGTGGCTGTAATTCTTTTAGCTCCAAATGGATTATAATGCAGTGTAGTAGAACGCTACTGAAAAGTCTTGAGTAATAGGAGATCTCTTTGAACTCTGAATGTCTGCCTCTTAGGTCCAAAATCTACTAATCTTCTGAGCATTAGAAAATAGCTCTGATGTGTACCATCCGATGAGCCCAAACTGCTTCATTAACCACAATAGCACCCTCACAGTCTCACCAGCAATGTAATACAATATTTCATTCACCTCTTCCTGCCATTATCTCTATCTCCTATTGCTTCTTGCTTTGGGGATATAAGATTTTTAGGGACCCTGTTTTAAAGACTTACTTGGCTAACTTCACAATCCCTTGATCCTTCCTATTAGAAATTTTCCATTTCTTATTTAAGAATAAATTAGTTTCCAAAGAATAAGTATATTTATGCTTTATATTTATGCTTTTATTCTTTCATAATCAGAGCGAAACAGAAAATAAAATTATAATCCCTGTGTAATATTTTGGTGATTTTACCTTTGTTTTCAAATATCTTTAGAAGTCTTTCTATAGTTGCATAAAACAGGGGAAAAAAGATTAACAGATTCTTAAAAGGAAACAGAGAACTAGAGAGTGAACTGTTGCAGTAGAATTGGAAATCAAACTCCAAGGAACTCATAATTCAATAAATGCTAAACATCAGCATCATACTTTCTTTGAAAGCTACTTGTTATTCTATAAATCTTTACATAAATCATTCATCATTGAACCTTAAGGACCTCAATGGTTCATGGTGTCTTCCATATGATAAGTTTAGCTAAACTATACACAGTAACCAACGAGGTACCAAGGAGAGTTAAAACAGAAATAGATAACATTTATTCTTTAAAAATTTGCAGTTTAACAAAGCTGCAATATATTGCAAATGTAATGTAACTATTTGAGCATATATATTAATAATACTGGATACAAAATTAAATTAGTTTCTTTATTGAAAAACTTCCTGGAGCCCTTAAAATATTTAGGGACACCAAAAAAGATGGATATAGTGAGCAGAATTACCCAAATTTAGTTGACCACAAATTTCTTTTCCTACCCCTTCAAAAGAATACTTATTATTTCAAGAAAGCAGTGCTCCATTTAAAAAGAAAAAAAACTTTCAGAAAGTGAGAACTAATATGATGGCAGCTAAAACAAGACATGATTAATCAAGAAAAGTTTCAAAGACAGGAGTCCTGAATTGAGTTTTGAAGGAGGGTGACGTGTTTGGAGAAGATGGGAAAAGGCATAACAAGGCAAGACTAACAAATGTTTTTTAACTCTCATTTAGAAGAAATGTAAAGAACCGAATACACATTAGCTTAACTGTAGTGGTATCAATAAACTAAAGATGACAGGAAAGGAGCATTTAGGTAAATTTTACTAGAATAGACGAAGAACAGTTCCAACTTTTAAAACAACGGTTTCATAGAGATTGTGCTTGTAGGTATATTTATATTAATATGATTATGGGTACACCTTCAAACTATAAAAATAAATGCAGCTTGTTACCTACACTGAGTAATATTAATCTAACAACATATCCCGCTAGTCCAAAAATGGGCTCCCTCGTCCATTTGAGAACCTGAAGGTCATCTTCCAAATTGAGTGCCCATTTGGATGAGATGAGATACATTTGAGCTTTTGTACTTTTTTACTGAAAGAAGGAAATAGGAGGTATATGGGAGATGGAGATTGGAAGAACCTAGGGAAAATAAGAGAAAAATGGTAAATAATAGGATGTCCTGATGTCATTCTGCTAAACAGTTCTAAGGATGGGTTTTGTAACACATAAAGAAGAAAAATTAGATTCAGAGCTAAAGATGCTATTTTCCAGTAAAACTCTGAGATGATAGGCTCTGGCACCTAAAGAGAAGTTTGAAGCTAATATGGAAATAGGAACATCTCCACCTCAGGACCAGAAGAGGGCTGTAACATCTGGTGGGGTCTGCAGAGCAGTGGTCAAGCAGTAGTTGCCACCTTTGAGGCCAGTTGAGTGGCAGGTAAGATGGTTTCTCCAAGAAGGCATCAACTACAGTGGTTGTGGTGTGACAGCTCCCTCAAAAGTCTTGTTGGCAGCATGGTGAAAAGCATGAGTGATTTTTTTTTTCTCTTGCATGTGAGACATCACTGGAGATTTGCAGAAATAGGTGGTGCTGAAGTCCAATAGTCATATATGTAAATAACCATAATCATTTGGCATTAATGTTAATGAGACTACTTGAACTGATAGGTTGGTCAGACCTAGTGATATTTATGTAATGTAGAGATACAGTGTTTCTATATGGTGCTTGAAGACATACTTCTAGGTCAAGAATTGCAAACAGTAATGTCTATGGGGGGGTGGGGGTACAATACATATAAATACATGTAGAGCACCAGGTATAACACAGTAGATACAGTTTGTACCCCAACCCAGCATCACTCTTGCCATGAGGTAATACAGTTTAAAACACTATCTAGGCGTAATCAAAAGGCAGTAAGAAGCTCTACTATTTCCCCTTTGCTCTCAGTGCTTCCTTCTCTTGATCCTCACTTGTTGTCCATTGTCTTACAAATAAAATCCTATCTCATTGCCATGTCACTTGAGGGTCCATTGTAATTTAGATTATCACTCTGTCTTCATCTTTTATTGTCCCTCATTGATACTCTAGAATCCAGCTGAAAATTCATGATGTAGGAATAAATAATAAGTACATTTCTTTTCCAAAACACTGCTGAAAGCAAGGCTGTGACAAATATTAAAATCGCATAAATTTTCATCAAGAATTTGATTCCATATTTCTCCATGAAATGGGCATAGATTATAGAACAAGAATATAACCTAATTAACGCTACAAGGAAAAGTAAGAATGGTTCTAATTTATTGATATTTGCAGTGTGCCACCCTTTGGCTAAGCGACTTCTGTATACCAAACCCCCTTCTTCCAACTGCTCACAAAGCCGCAAAATCTTCCAGGTACTAAAATGACTCTGCATTCCTCTTTAGTCCCCAGAGCTGGAGAGGCTGATCTTATCCATAGACTAGGTTTGTGAATACACCCAATAATGTCTTTATCATTTCAGCGTCATTCAGATCCAGTGCACAAAACGTCTCTCTGTAGGCCCTCTCCATTCTATACAAATAGATGGATACCGAGGGCAGTCACCATCCCCAAATGGCCAATTTCAGTGCAGGCTTTAGTGAGATCACACTGCTACACATCTACAGAAATAAGGGCTGTCAATTTTTCTCTAGTTTGCCTAAATTAATAATGTTAATAATTTCTAACCCATGTGCCTCTGACTACTCTATAATTGTCACTGAAATACAATCCATGAACTGTAAAGAAAAAGACATAGCTTTGAACACATCTGTCTTCATAAGTGATACCACTACAGTTAAATGGACTAGTAGCCTCCACACTTTCTCTCATCAAGATGCTGTAAATACACTACTCCACTGAAATCTAGCAAATTTATTGGGTCTAGATCACCAAGACTCACATATTTCCTCAGTAGAAATAGCTTTGCTGCTTCCCAGACTAAGACAAGTTCAAAGCAGGATTTTGAAACATCATTTTTGATCACTCTGATTTCTCTCACAATAATACAGACTGAAATATAGTATTTTCCTTAAAAAACACTTGTTCTTAAAACTACTTTGAGTCCATGTTTATGCTCCAAGAAAACCAACACTGACAAAAGCATAGCTATTTACCAACTGAGCCAGAAAACTAAAATGATGTTAAATGTAACTTCTTTAGGTTACAAAGTAGCCTTCAACAGGAAACCGTTGGGACAACAACTTGGTCAGACTGGTCGTCTGTCTGTCTGTCTCATGCTGATGAAATTCAGCTCTAGTGCCCTTCTAGTTCTCTGGTGCAGATGTGCCCCTCGATAAAGCGATCTTCCTTCTCTGTAACTGCCTTGGCAGACATGCAGGCTCCACATGGATAGTGTGTGGATGAGGTTTCAGATTCTTGAGTCTTTAGAAGCACTATAGTCTGCAGGATCTGGAAAGGTTATACCACAGCAACCCCTCTGATATGGAATAGTTGACTCACCTCCCATTTAAAAGGTCATTTCAAATCCTTCATATTTTTATGTTCCATATCCAACATCCATTTTCCAAGCCAAGTGCACTAAATCTAAGAACTTCAAAGAATCACAGACTCCAGAAGGACTTTGAGAATTCATTGAATACAACTTCTTGCTTACAAGCAATGTTACACTTAAGCCGTCACAGAAAACTATCCTGGTTTTAAAGCCATCATAGAAAGATTTTCCCAGTCTGCCTAAATATCCTATTACAAACCCCTAGCAGACTTCCTTCACAAAAAAATTCTTCCTCACACACTATCTAAATCCTTCACAGCCTAGTTTAAGTGTGTTGTTTTCTACTCCAATCCTTTGCTAACTCACCATCTTTCCTACCAACTTCCATTGCTTATTTCAGTTGATGGCAATATTCTCTTAATTATCAGTGGGCTCAGTTATAGATATCTGTCTTTTAGGACTTCCAAGCCATCACTTGACTGCTCACTGATTAAATATTCCTCCACAGACTTTCATGAATCCATTTGTTTTCTCTGCATTCCCAGAGTCTCTAACTGAGTTCACTGTGCTGCCTAGTAAGTAGGGTATAGTGGAAAGAATGCTGAATAGAGTTCTGGAAACTTATCTCCAGCATCTGCCCAAAACAGATTAATGATTAACAGCTTTGGATAAGTCACTGCATCTTCCTGAACTTCAAATTCCTCCTCAGTAAATTGAAAGAATTAAAATAAATTTCTCAGACTAGTTTACCCTTCATTTTTCTGTAAGTTTATGATTTTTTAAAACTTGTTAATTGGTTCTCAGTTTTTATATTTCACTCACCCTGTACACTGTCATTAAATTAAAATTCTTAAGTTGCCATGACCTGTTTATGAGGAAACTGAGGCTTTGAGGGAGTAACTTACATTTCCAAGGTCACGTGCTTCATAATTGATAGAACCAGTGGGAAAGCTGGGAAGGATTGAGAGGGGAAGCCCAAATCTTTGGCCCCTTAATTATGCTTCCGTGGGGCAGCTACAGGTAGCCTAGCTAAAACTAAAATAACTGAAGTTAAATTTGAGCTGCTGCCCACTGAATGAGAGAAAGAATTTATAACTTGAGTTCTACCAAGCTGTCTGCTGAACAATTTTACAAAACTCAGTATTCTTTAGATAAATAACATAAACCAGAGCCTCTACACTATATCACTCACAATGATGATAAAATGTAAAATTATTTGACATACAAAGAAACCAGAAAATATGAACCATTCTCAAGAGAAAAGACATTCACTTGAGACCAACCCTGAGATGACACAGAAGTTGAAATTAACAAATAAGGATTTTTAATCAGCCATTAAAGTTATTCTTAAGGATATAAAAGAAAATATGTGTTCAATGAATAAAAAGATATAAAATCTCACCAGAGAAATAGAAGCTAAAAAAGAATCAAATGGAAATTCTAGACCTGAAAATGCAATACTTGAAATTTAAAAAGTTTACTGGATGAGCTTAAGAGCAGAACTTAAATGACAGAAAAGTCAGTGAACTTGAAGATAGATCAACATAAATAATCCAATCTGAACACCAGAGAGAAAATGATTGAAAAAAATAGAGTCTCAGAGATTTGAGGGATATTTTCAAAAGTTATAAATGGGTGTCACTGGAGTCCCAGGAAGATAGAAGAGAGAATACAACAGAAAAAATATTAGAAGAAATAATAGCCAAATTTTCCCCAAACTTAGTTTAAAAAGCGACATAAATGTATAGATTCAAGCTCAGCAAACCACAAACAGAATAAATATCTCCCAAAATCCACATACACATAGATCCATCATAATAAACTATTAAAAACAGGATAGAAAGAGACAAATGTTGACAGAAGTCAAATAAAAATGATTATTTCATATAGGGTCACAACAATTCAAATGTCTGCTGATATCTCCTCAGAAACAATGGGGGCTTGAACATTGAGAAACATCCTTAATGGGGTGAAAGGCAAAAAAAAACTGTCAACCCAAAATTCTATATGTTGTGAAAATATCTTTCAAGAATGGAGGCAAAATATATACTGGTAGACACGTGCCAGTAAATTTAGAATTATTTGCTGTTTTACTCCCGCTTCTTTTATTTCCTCAGAAAATTTGATTCCTAAGCTGCCTCAAAAACGCAAGATTTACCATTCATATAAAGCATCTTCCACCTTCCACTCAGTACAGCAAGGTTTACCTCCTGATTTACCCATTATATCAACATGTTTTTAAACTTCATAGGGATTAGGGATTTACCCTCTGTGTCTTTATATCTCCTATGGTTATGCCATTGCGTTTACAAATGTGAGACATGCCATTAGAACTTCAGCTGTGTTCTAATTTCCCATCAACAAGAAAGCTGATAATACTTCCTTTATAGGATAGGGCAAGTAAGAGCTTGGGTTACTTCAATATTTTGAGAGCCTTACACAAAAAAATATCAGAATGTTGTTTATAGCAATGTTAAAAAATCAAACTGTTTGGCACTCAGATGCAAACATACAGGTTTAAATTTATATAAAGTGTTTTGAATTCCTTGGACAAAATAATCCTGTAAATACAGCATATATAGATAGTGTGACATCCTAATCAAATATCCTAGAGAACTTTAATATGATGATAAAATTAATAAATATGAACATTTGCTATATCCATTTTTTCTTTCTCTTTTCTAAATCTACCAAAATAAAATCTTATTTTGAGAAATTTAACACAGAGAAATTTTTCTTTCTATTTGTTTTCTCTTTGCATGCTTATTAATACTTAATGAAATTAAAATACCAAGTGCTGTTTTTTTGTTGTTTTTTTTTTTTTTTTTTTCGACCCTGCATCGACAGGCGGACTCTCAACCACTGCGCCACCAAGGAAGCCCCTAAGTGCTGTTTATGCCTGGATATTCACTAAGATTCCTGAATACTGTTTTCCTTCCTTAAACATCTGGTTGTGAAACCAGAAATGCTAACTGACTTCCAAGTTTGAGAAGCAAAGTAAGCAGAAAAACTTTCACAGTGATCCTTGTTTCAGAGATTCTCCATTAGCATTTCTGGTGGGAGTACTGACTGCAGAACTGAGGTAAGCCACATTGAGAATTCTATTGTTAACTGAGAGGGTCTCAGTCAAACAATGTTTGGGGAGCTTTGACTTTGTGGCTTGGTTTTATACATTAACCTTCTCATGTTACATACACTAGTTTTAACCCTGATATGAACTCTTTAAAATTGAAGAGTAATTTTCCCACCACACAAAGTATTCTGTAAGAATTCTGTAATCACAAGCCACATACTAAAAGTGATGTGTTCGCAAATCTTCCCTCAAATTGGTCATTTTCATTCTCATAAGTCTCACCACCCTGAGTCATTCAAGAAATAAACAACCCACTACTCATTTGAGAACATCATATTATTTTTCCTTGTTTTAGAAGTTTTAAATCCATGCTTTGTTTTTGAAATTCACATTATATATTATAAAGTAGTTCAATACTACCACTAGAATTGGGACAATGTAAGCGAATACATTAACACTTATAAAACTTCTTGCTGCTGTGAACTGCCCCCTCCCTTGTTTTCTCCACTACCTACCATTTATTTTATGTTTTCCAGTTGTCAGCTACCACAGTATGTATTTTGCATACATTCCCTTATTTCATTCTCACAAAAATTCTTAGAGGATGATATTTTTTCCCACTTAAAGTTGAAAAAACTAAGACTCAATAGAACTTAAGTACCCTAAGTTGTGTAGTTAATAAGGGACAGACATAAGGTCTAAAACATGTGGAGTTGAATCCATTATCAGCTGCTTCCCTATGGTATATCTTCCTCTCCCATTGCAGAGCACAGTCTCCGGATGTGCAGGCTCAGTGGCTATGGCTCACGGGCCCAGCCGCTCCGCAGCATGTGGGATATTCCCGGACCGGGGCACGAACCCGTGTCCCCTGCATCGGCAGGCGGACTCTCAACCACTGCACCACCAGGGAAACCCTGTATATCTTTTAATAGAATGAGGTAATATATAATATTCAATCAAATTATATATATGTTATAAAATGATATAATTATATATGTTTATATAATTATAATATTATAACGTACTTATATATGTATATAATGCTGTATATTTATATATAAATCATAGTGTAAATTATATAAATTTATAAGAAAATTATACAAACATATTCAAATACTACATACATTATATATCTAATAAATATGTGACTATGGTGTCTGAGTTCGAAACAATTTGTATATTTGTAATAATCTGAAAGTAGAAAGTCTAGAGAATCAAAATGTTCTGTGGTATAGTTATAACTGAACATTACGAGCCAGTATATTTTAGTCATATTTTACACTTTGAAAACATCCTTGTACCAGATCTACATAGCACCCGAAATTATGATTGCTTCTCCCCACAAGTCAGTCTGACTAATAATGGCTTTGTTAATCATGCCACTCTAGAAGAATTACAACTAATTATTTTAGCAATAGTAGAGGTATCATGATTTTTGTGAAAGCAACTTGTATTGATTACAATGAAAAATTAGAATAAAATTTTATTTATAAAATTAGTTTGTTTTACTGAAAATAATGTTAAACCATGGTTTGATAACATGGAAATACAATAAACTGCTAGAAAATGTATTGCTACTTCTTGATGCTGACAGTGGTCTAACTGTATACACCCGAACAGTACACAGCAAAATAATATGCGTCTGTTATGATTTCCGTCCTATGTTGCTTGTTAAGTATTTTAATTGTAACCCTAGTTGCAAAAATACATGAAGCTTGAACTTTCCTGTGCTTGTGTGGTAAAGATAAAGCTTCAATAAATAGCCCTAACAGTCATATTTTAGGCATTTGGTTCAGAAGTAGCAGCATATATTTTCTTTGCGGTTCCTTTAACTCATTTTCAAAATACATAAATTTAATTGAATATTTTGACTGGATACACTTGTTTCTGCCAAATAAACGTACACAGTCTAAAGAAACAGAGTATTAAAATAAAGGAGACTGAAGGAACCAACTTTTTAAATTCAAGAACAAAATTTCAAAGGACTAAGACCAGCTTGAAAAAATTATTTGATTTTTAATAGGCATGCACCAACTTGGACATGCACATATCGGGGTTTGATAAGGAAGCCTCCATGTTCTGTGATAGACAACAGAGATTTAAAATGTAGATTTGACAATTTGAAAACTTCTTGGATAAAGTGATACTTGGATTTCTTTTTTAAGCTAAGAACTTAACTTGCCAGAAATTAGCTCCTTTTTCTTATCTTTACCATTCCTTAATAGTATGGTATTTTTTTAAATAGATCTTTATTGGAGTATAATTGCTTCATGATACTGTGTTAGTTTCTGTTGCACAACAAAGCGAATCAGCCACATGCATACATATGTCCCCACATCCCCTCCCTCCCATCCTCCCTATGCCACCCTTCTAGGTCATCGCAAAGCACTGAGCCGATCTCCCTGTGCTATGCTGCTGCTTCCCACCAGCCAACTATTTTACATTCAGTAGTGTATATATGTCAATGCTACTCTCACTTCGTCCCAGCTTCACCCTCCCACCCTGTGTCCTCAAGTCCATTTTCTATGTCTACCTCTTTATTCCTGCCCTGCAACTAGGTTCATCAGTACCATTTTTTTTTAAGATTCCATATATAGGCATTAGCATATGGTATTTGTTTTTCTCTTTCTGACTTACTTCACTGTGAATGACAATCTCTAGGTCATCCATGTCTCTACAAATAACTCAATTTTGTTTCTTTTTATGGCTGAGTAATATTCCATTATATATATGTGCCACATCTTCTTTATCCATTCATCTGTTGATGGACATTTTGGTTGGTTCCAGGTCCTAGCCAGGAACCAGTGCTGCAATAAGCATTGTGGTGCATGTCTCTTTTTGAATTATAGTTTTCTCAGGGCATATGCCCAGCAGTGGGATTGCTAGGTCATATGGTAGTTCTATTTCTAGTTTTTGAAGGAATCTCCATACTGTTTTCCATAGTGGTTGTATCAATTTATATTACCACCAACAGTGTAGGAGGGTTCCCTTTTCCACACACTTTCCAGCATTTATTGTTTCTAGCTTTTTTGATGATGGCCATTCTGACCAGCGTGAGGTGTTATCTCATTGTACTTTTGATTTGCATTGCTCTAATAATTAGTGAGGTTGAGCATCTTTTCATGTGTCTCTTGGCCATCTGTATGTCTTCCTTGGTGAAATGTCTATTTAGGCCTTCCACCCATTTTTTAACTGGATTGTTTGTTTTTTTGATATTGAGCTCCATGAGCTGTTTGTATATTTTGGAGATTAATCCTTTGTCTGTTGTTTCATTTGCAAATATTTTCTCCCATTCTGAGGGCTGTCTTTTCATCTTGCTTATGGTTTCCTTTGCTGTGAAAAAGCTTTTAAGTTTAATTAAGTGCCATTTGTTTATTTTTGTTTTTATTTCTGTTACTCTAGGAGGTGGGTCAAAAAAGATCTTGCTGTGGTTTATGTCAAAGAGTGTTTTTCCTATGTTTTCCTCTAAAAGTTTTATGGTGTCTTGTCTTACATTTAAGTCTTTAATCCATCTGGAGTTTATTTTTGTGTATGGTGTTAGGGAGTGTTCTAATTTCATTCTTTTACATGTAGCTGTCCAGTTTTCCCAGCACCACTTATTGAAGAGACTGTCTTTTCTCCATTGTATATTCTTGCCTCCTCTGTCGTAAATTAGGTGCCCATATGCACATGGGTTTATCTCTGGACATTCTATCCTGTACCATTAATCTATATTTCTGTTTTTGTGCCAGCACCATACTGTCTTGATTACTGTAGCTTTGTGGTATAGTTTGAAGTTGGGGAACCTAATTCCTCCAACTCTGTTTTTCTTTCTCGATTCCTTATGCTATTCAGGGTCCTTTGTATTCCCATACAAATTGTAAGATTTTTTGTTCTAATTCTGTGAAGAATGCCATTGGTAGTTTGATAGGGATTGCATTGAATCTGTAGATTGCTTTGGGTATTATAGTCATTTTCACTATGTTGATTCTTCCAATCCAAGAACATGTTATATTTCTCCATCTGTTTATGTCATCTTTGATTTCTTTCATCAGTGTTTTAGAGTTTTCTGAGTACAAGTCTTTTGCCTCCTTAGGCAGGTTTATTCCTAGGTGTTTTATTCTTTTTGTTGCAATGGTAAATGGGAGTGTTTCCTTAATTTCTCTTTCAGATTTTTCATCATTAATGTACAGGAATGCAAGAGATTTCTGTGCATTAATTTTGTATCCTGCAACCTTACCAAATTCATTGATTAGCTCTAGTAGTTTTCTGTGGCATCTTTAGGATTCTCTATGTACAGTATCATGTCATCTGCAAACAGTGACAGTTTTACTTCTTCTTTTCCAATTTGTATTCCTTTTATTTCTTTTTCTTCTCTGATTGCCGAGGCTAGGACTTCCAAAACTATGTTGAATAATAGCAGTGAGAGTGGACATCCTTGTCTTGTTCCTGATCCTAGTGGAAATGCTTTCAGTTTTCCACCATTGAGTATGATGTTGCTGTAGTTTTTGGTATATGGCCTTTATTATGTTGAGGTAGGTTCCCTCTATGCCCATTTTCTGGAGAGTTTTTATCATAAATGGGTGTTGAATTTTGTCAAAAGCTTTTTCTGCATCTATTGAGATGATCATATTGTTTTTATTCCTTAATTTGTTAATAGTATGGTATTTTTAGCAACGATTTCAAATAGAAATATTGTTTTCTGCATCGCGTTTTGGCAAAGCAGGCTATTTCACCAAGCATAAGCAGAGAGTGATACAGGCCAAGTAGAAAGGAAGTGAAACTAATGAGCTCTAGTATAAAAGTGTGAAGCCAAGTTAGAAGTGGGTGAGAAAAATGTACACAAAAAAAATACAAGGGCAAGCATGAATAGATATGCAGTCATTAGCTTACTAATAGGTGTGAATATAACTTAAAATGCTTGTGGGGAAAAAAGTGAAAAACAGGGTGTAAAATTAATTAAGTCCATGTTTACAACTGTGATTCCTAAAAGAACTCTCACCAACCAGACTAAGTAAGGGTCCTGGGGCCTTAAAGATACTGTCTACCCAGAAACAAAGTAATTTCCATAGTGGTAAAGGATAATAGTAATCCTTAAAAGGTTATACAATACATGTCTATACTGGGTTACTTGTTAAGGGCAGTTTAAAGTTTCCACCTAGGCAGTTTTGGTATCTTAGAACTCTGCTGTTTGTCTGACATACAGTTGAACCACAAAGAATCACACAAAGAGTAACACTACACACTTTATTCCCAAGAGATAGAAATTATGTCTAAGTGGGAAGACATAATTTATAATCTGGAAGGAATGTGGGGCTCAGAATTTAAGATGATAGATAAATATTTGAAATTTTTGAGGATTTTATTTTCTTTAGTATGGATTTACCTTGTAATCTTTTAAGTAAGCCACAATTATATATATTTCCATATATATTTTAGGTGCTTGCTTTTGAAGTTCTTTTGTGCTATGTTAATTGAAACATTTCTGATGTATTTTATTGGGAAAATAATGATCATGGGATTTGGAATTAGAAAAAGTAGGTTTATTTCTAGCTGAATTTGAACAAATTGTTTACCTGAGTCTTAGTTTCCTGGAGCTAATAACACCTCTAACGTGTCAAATAAGTCAGTCAAATGATACTCACTGTCAGAAAAGAAAAGAGTAGCTACTAAGACAGATGCTTTGCTCATTGTAATTATTTAATCCTCAAGGAGAGGATTCTTTATTTCACTTTTCAGTTGAAAAATGAAGGCATAAAGAGGTAACTAACTAGCCTCAGCTGACGTACGTTGCAAGTGTGGGAGCCTCGGGTTAAATCCAAGCCTGTCTTATCGCAAAGACCATGCTCCTTTCACTATGCCGCCCTACCTACTTAAGGGATGTGACTGTATTTTGTAAACTGAAAAATTTATTAAATGTTATTATTGAAAGCAAGGATTAATAATTAGAATGACTGATTATCTAATATAGTTGATTAACCCTTTGTTTCATATTCTGAGTATGGTGTGATACACTAGGAATTTCTTATTTCCACTTTCTATTCTGGTTGACATGTAGATGAAAGCTCAGGAAGAGATCTGTGACAGATATTTCCTTTTCTTTCTGGTCCCACAGCTAGACAACAATTCCAGACCTCCAATGCAGTTAGAGTGGGCCATGTATTTAAGTTCCAGATGATGAACTGTGGGCAGATTAATATACAGAGCTTGCAGGGCTGGCCCATAAACCTTTCCAATTTTCTTTCTTCCCTCATCAGCTGGTCAAGTGCCAAGGATAGAGGGAGGGACTCAAATCCCTTGGGCATAGTGGAGTCACTAGACAAAGGGAATCATATCCTTAAGTAACTACACGAACTAGAGCTCCCGCTCCCACCCAGACCCTGCCAATCCATACAGGACTGTAACTTGAGCAGTAAACGTTTTGCTGTATTAAGCCACTGAGATTTCAGAGTAAATCATAACAGCAGTTAGTCTACCCTGGCTCATACAAGATTGTACCTAAGAAATGGTTTCTAAAATCAGACCTGTGTCCCCTTTAGCTCAGACACCTGTCACAATCAGTTGCACAGGGGTACGTTACATAAGAATAACGTAATAATAATAATGGCATAATAACCATCCTACAAAGTACTTCCTATGTGCTAAGGACTGGGTTAAATTCAACTCACCAACGTCAGCTTGACACGTATTACTTTATTAAATCTTCACTCTTTGAGGTAGGTGCTATTTATTATTTTCATTTACAAAAACGAGATCCTAACTCAAGTAACTTGCCCAAACAATTCATTCTGACTCCCAAGCTCATGCCTACATCCATTGTACAGGAAGGTTTTGCTGTCCTGGATTCCTTCTAGAATCTAACCAGAATCTATCATTATAAGTTTATCTAAACATTTTGACAACATGTATAGTTTCAATTTGGACCACCTCAGCCTCAAATATTTACTAACTTTTTATATGTTTTCACGCTTCCTGCTTGGAGCTATAAGTGACCCCTCATTGTCTGCAATTCATTGGCTTTCTTGATGCAAAACATCCAAAGTAATAGCTAATAATATAGGTTTTAAAATTCTGTTCTTAAAACAGCTTTCTTATAATACTTTGGTTGGTTTCAAAGGGCATTTATGATAAGTTCCATGATTTGGCCATGAAAGAATATCAAGCTGACATTGACAAAAAATTCATCTACAAGATGTCCATTAGTTCATAAAGTTCTAATTATTTTCCATAAAGACTGTCTTACACTTGTCTGTATCAAAGTTACTGTCTATTTTCTGCTCACTTGCAGAGCTTGCAGTTTCTTCTTCTCTCTGAGATTTCACCGGCCAGAAAAGGCTGTATCATAAGGATATTTGACGTTTCACTCTGGCTTCTTTACTCCAATACTAATTAAAATAGTCAATAAGGGCTTCCCTGGTGGTGCAGTGGTTGAGAGTCCACCTGCCGATGCAGGGGACGTGGGTTCGTGCCCCGGTCCGGGAGGATACCACATGCCGCGGAGCAGCTGGGCCCGTGAGCCATGGCCACTGAGTCTGGGAGTCCAGAGCCTGTGCTCTGCAATGGGAGAGGCCACAGCAGTGAGAGGCCCATATACCGCAAAAAAAAAAAAAGTCAATAAAGCAATGTCATCACTAACCCACAATGGACACTAGCGTAGAGCTGTATGTGGTAAATAATTGTTTATCCCTAATTATTCCCTTCTTTTCTAAAGCCAATCCCAACCACTTGTAAACCACCTTCTCCAACATACGTGGAGGCTCTTTGTGCCAGCATAAAACCAGAGGAGTGTGGGGGGAGAGAATGAGACTTAGAGAATATTTTGAGACTGCCACTGAAATGGATAATGAGAAAGCTGCAGTATTGTAAAAGACATTTCATCTGATTTAGGGCTCTCTGTATATTGGTTTGTTCATAATGAAAAACATTATACATTATTAACAAAATTCATACTTGCTCTTATGCAATTACTTAATTTGGGGGGCTATAATCTTTTTTTAAGCTTATCATCCTTTATGGTCAGTGAAAAAATTGTTTATTATCTTAGACTCTTCTATCATAATTTTACCACTCCATACATTTATCCTTTCTAGTCCTTCAATATAGATATTGGAAATATAAATGAAATCTGATAAAAAGTAAAAACTGGATTGCCAAATTGATTAAACTAGAGACTTCTAAATAAGTTCCCCAAATCAAAATTTTGCTTCTAAGAAAGCCATTCTCCAGTGATAACTGTTAAGCAGTTTTCACCTATATGGTCTCCAAGGAGCTCAACTTCCATTTTCCCCTGATTGCAGTAGAGGCTGGTAGGAAAATCTCATTGTTTTTCTTCCCCAGCAATCCATCTATGCCCTGTGCTTTCCCTCCATAGGCTTCTCTGTCCACAGAGAAGAGTAAAATTGTCACACAAAAACCAGAGTTATTTTTAGTCTTTTTTGTTAATTTTCTGAAGATCTTCTATGAAGCAGTTCTAAAATGTCATAGAACATAAATGTTCTCTCTGCTTTTTGCGTCTGTCATTTCCCTCAACTCATCCTCCACAGAGAAAGCAGGATAACCTATCTAAAGTGTAAGTTGAAGGTTAAAAAATCTCAAATGATTCCCCCTTCCACTTCAGAGTAAAGCCCAAGCGTCTTCATATAGCCACCATGCTCTTTCATGATCTAGCCCTTGCCTAGCTATCCAGTCTCCCAGCCTCACTGATTATGCATTGACAGCACAGAACTAGCACACCAGGCACTTTGTCACTTCCAGGGCTTGGTTTATATGTCTTCTACCCTCTACCATGCGTAACTCCTCATAGCCATACAATTCAATGTCACCTCCCCCTTCCCTCAAACTGTACTCCCCTACCCAATCAGGAGAGGCTACATGTTCTTTCTCCTAGATGTTATAATAACGGGGGCCTAACACCATCACTGCTTTTGCCATGTGGCATTTTAAATTATCTGTGTATATATCTGTCTTCACCATTACACTGTGATCTGGAGGACAGAGACTTTATCAATTCTTTTAATCTTAAATCCCAATGTCTTAGCAGATGGTCTAGCACATAGTAGACACTCAGTAAATATTTCCTGGATGGGAACAATTAAACATATGTATTGAAAGTAAGCTCAGCTGAACCATCCAAATTTAATGTCTGATTCAACTTTGCCAACGTGCATGTCCATGGATGCTGTTTGCCTCAACTCTAGTCTCATAGCTGTCCTTTTACCTGAGCATCTCTTTTAATCTGTGAGGGTTTTTTTTTAATTGTATTTGTTTTGCACCTTTACTCATTGTCTGTTTTCTATTTTTCCTTTTCTCTTTCTAAGTTCTCCAATCATATTATATGGTTAGTTAATAATGAGTAAAGTGGTTGACAAAAATTCCACAACTTATGTTTTTAAAAAAATTGTCCTTAAATAACTGTAAATGCTATGATGTTTTAATAAACTATGATTTAACTAACTTAAGATTATTTCAGTGTATGTACATTTACACCTATTTTGATCATCTGCAGATTGAAAATGACTATCAATCTATAACTTAGCTTTACTGACTATTGGGTTCCGATTATGTTAGTCCATGGAGAGGGGATTCAAATTTCTGATTCTTAAAGCTGAGGGTTTTGTCACATTCCTGCCCTCAACTTTAAATTTTCATATTTTTTTCCTTCCAACTTTGCTACAATTAAGGTATAAAGACAAATATACCTAAAAGTAGAACATTTTGATTGTTTATAATGCAGCTGAGTAAAAGGTACCTGATTTCGAGACAGAATTAAAGATAAAGATGGCTGTTCTTATGATAATTTTTAGCATCTAAGAGTAAACCTCTACAACATATCCAAAAGTGCAAAATAAAGGCTATGCATATATCCACTGCAAGGCAAACAAAACACACAAATCAAGAAGGAAAAAAACTGTATTGTACATATATATGCATGTGTATATAATATATAACGAGAAGTTGACAATAGTGACTTAAAGAATAATGGCTTCGAATTATATTTCAATGTTGGTATGCTATCAATATACAAAAATTATCATACTAAGTGAAGTAAGTCAGACAGAGAAAGACAAATATCATATGATATCACAGACATAGAAAACAAACTTACAGTTACCAAAGGGGAAAGGTTGGGGGGAAGGGATAAATTAGGAATTTGGGAGTAACATATACCCACTACTATATATAAAACAGATAAACAACAAGGACTTACTGTATAGCACAGGGAACCATAATCATATACTCAATATTTTATAGTAAACTATATGGGAAAAGAATCTGAAAAAAAATATATATATTAAAAAATATATATATGTATACATATACCTGAAACACTTAAACTAACACAAGATTGTAAATCAACTACACTTCAGTAAAAATTTTTTTTTAATTAAAGTAAGACATGATCAATACCAAATTATATTTCCACAGTATAACTTAAATAATATAATGCATGGAAAATAAACAGAACTATATCAAAATGTCAACAATATTTGAGTGGAAGAAATATAAATTTTTTCTTCTTTCTGCTTTTCTGTATTTTTCAGTTTTCCAAACTAAAGATCTATTCAAATGGAAAAAAATAACTTCTGTTCAAAAAAAGATAGAAATAAGGACACAATCTTTGCCTTTCTATAGCTCGCACTTCAAGCTATACTCTCTAATAATCTGAAGTTTTTAAAGTATTTTCACACTTAACATGTCATTTGAGCCTCACAAGAAAACAGATTCCTACAAATAAGAAAAATTAGGCTCGGAAATTAAAGAACCTTCTCAAGATTGCTCAGCTATTAAGTGGCAGAGACACTTTTTTTTTTTTTTTTAAGAAGATGTTGGGGGTAGGAGGTTTTTTTTTTTTTTATTTACTTTTGCTGTGTTGGGTCTTCGTTTCTCTGCGAGGGCTTTCTCTAGTTGTGGCAAGCGGGGGCCACTCTTCATCGCAGTGCGCGGGCCTCTCACTATCGCGGCCTCTCTTGTTGTGGAGCACAGGCTCCAGAGGCGCAGGCTAAGTAGTTGTGGCTCACGGGCCTAGTTGCTCCGCGGCATGTGGGATCCTCCCAGACCAGGGCTTGAACCTATGTCCCCTGCACTAACAGGCAGATTCTCAACCACTGCGCCACCAGGGAAGCCCAGAGACACTTTTTAAACACAGTGTTTAAAAAGTTATGTTTTAAATACCAACTATTTTTATGAAAGGGGATATCATAGACTCGTGAAGGTGTAGGAGGAAGAGGGAAAGCCACAGATAGAGGGAACAGGAGGGATTACTGGGACATAAGCCAAGAACTAACATTTAAAGAGTGTGAACCACATGCCCCACTGACTTCTAAGCACTTTGCACACAAAATGGCCTTTAATCTTCTATGAAGTACCTAATTTCTCCATCTCCATTTTACAGATAGGGAAATTGAAGTACAGAGAAGCTAAGTAAGTTGACCAAAGTCACAGAGAGGTAAGTGGCAGAGCTAGAATTTGAAGCCACACATTGTGACCCATTAGCCCAGACTCTGAAGCCTACTCCACACTACTCCCAGTCTGAGTCATAGAAGTCACCAACCAACAGACCTCCCTCAAGTTCCAGGTTTTCTTGACAGACCTGAATAATCAGAAATGCATCAGTTTTCACTTACTTCAGCAAACTTGTAGCAGGGAAGAACCTTTGTATTCTATTAAAAGGTAATCACTAAAGGGATGTTGCCTTTAAGCTTAAATTATACATAATGCCCATCTCTGGGAGCCCTGCCTCCCGGGTAATGAGCATTAAGGTAAAATACCTTTGCTTAGCTCACAGGAAATATCCTGACTAGGTCCACCTGTGTGGAAGAGGAAGCAATTAACACATCCCCTCTGGAGGCTGACTGGAACTAGGAAATGTTTGACTTTACTCCTTCCCCTTTTAGTATAAAAGATGCCTGAATTCTAATTTGGGCAAGATGGTTCTTTGGGACAAAAGTCCACCATCTTCTTGGTCTGCAGACTTTCCAAATAAAGTCATCATTCCTTTCCCCAAAAACTTGTCTCTTGATTTATTGGCCTGTCCCGTGATGAGCTTGGACTCAGTAACAAAGTAACATCTTGAAAAAGTCATCATTTTCTTAGAATGTTGGTTTTAGTTTCTTTTTAATAGGTGGAAGTAAATCAAATGATTAAATAGCAAAGTTTAGCAGTGATTTAACAACCTATTATTTTTAAAATCACTACTTTATTGGAGGAAAAAAATGCTTTTATTGCATGAAAATACAAATTATCTGGATATATTACTCATGAGCTAGGTTCAATAGCAGATTAAACAATAACTGAGTAAACAATTACTTAATCTTGAGGCCACAAGATAGGAACACCTTCAACCCTTCCCATTTATCTATAAATCTACATTCTGGTTTTGGTTTCCCTCCTGCTCAGAGCTGTGGGTGTAACCATTTAAATGGGGGAGGGGAGAAATATGTATATAACAAATATATATTGACAGAAAGAGAGAGGATTTTAGGAGTCTTGTCTTCTCACACTAAACCCAGAGATGGAGCAGTTTTACCTTGGACTTTACTAGACATTGTTGAAAATAGATTTTCTGACTTATGATACCCACTGAGTCAAAAAAAAATTCTTTTTAATCTTTGAAAACTATAAAACTAGATTTATCATTCCAGATAATACGCCCATTTCCTACTGGCTCAAGACCAAGTGAATTTAAACTATTATCTCTTGCAATCACATTTGAACTTGGAATACTCAATAATAACAAGCGCAAGAACAGTGAAACTAGACCCTCGGGCAAATAGTGAGTCTCAAGTTTATTTCCTTTCAGCTTTCTACATGGAATTTAGTGAATCAATTATTAAATATTAGTGCCACTCATTGAGTTGGATAATCTACCAGCTTTACTGTTCTACTCTTACCTATTCACTTCCTTTGTCTGGAATGATTTTCAGAGATAGAGACACAAGATAAATTGCCTGGCTAGATTTTAAACACTTTACCTTTAGGCATTTTCTTTGCTGTTCCTTTTTTTTGTTGTTTTAAATCCTTGCAAATTTAGACACCATAGAAAACTGTTATTTGCTTCATAATGGCCTCTTCAGTGTGTTTCACAGTCTTTTGTGGAGAATAATGACATAATGATAGTGTTCTCAGACCCATATTTTCTACTTGATAAGCTAGCAATTATATGATTAAAGCACTTTTTAGAAACTCTCATTAAGTATATGATACTCTAGAAACCAGTCCATCATGTAATTACACAGTCAGGAGAGAAATAATTTACATAACTAAAAACCATCTGAAACAGTATTCATGATCAGTATGTGATTTTTTTAATGGATAAATATTTAAGAAATATTAAATAATTCTATAAATAATATACTTTTACTTAGGATTATAAATTCTGAATTTTATCAATTGTGTTTAAACTTTTATTTTTTGCCTCTACTGAAAGAACACTATGCTGAACTTTGCTGAAAACATGTGCTGGATATGTTAGGACCAACGAAGAAAAACATTATGACCTTTCTCCAAAACAACATACAAATACAGAGAACAGAGAAAGGCAGGCGATGCCTAGGTATTTAAGCTCTATGATGAACACCAATTTGCCCAGGATTTTTCTTAGATATCTCCGAAAGGCAAATCTAACCAGATCTTTGTGATATTCTTTAAATGTCAGGTCATTACACCAACATCTTGATGAGTTGGAGGAGATATAAATATATTCATACATATTATTTTCTTTAGAAAACAAGAAGGACATTTAACAGGATGCCCACAAGCTTCAAACAGCATGTACTGGAAGGACCCATCCTCAAAACATAAACATAATAACATCTCTTTTCACTTTTTTGCTCAACTTCTGGAAGAACCGGTTACCTTGCTTTTTCCCCAGTTCATTGAGAAAAACTACAAACAGCTACAGAAGTATATCCTGAGAACCAACCTCTCAAAGGGATAATTTTATACATATAATTACATGGGCGGGTACTGCCTAAAAAGAATGCTTAAGTTATTAAGTAAAAATAATCAAGGTGTAAAACCATGTATGTTACTCTAAGACACTCGCTTGTTTTTTAAGGAAGACAAATAATGTATATTTATATTGGGTTACAGCTATTTAAAAAATATCTCTGTAAATAAACACAAGAAATCTATAGCAGGGTTACTTTGTTTATGGTTGTGGTAGAGAAGGATGTATGCAAATTAGACGTGGGCAGGGAAGCAAGGAAGACTTTTCATGTATATTTGTACACTTTCTGTTTTTTTGAGTCATTTGAATGTATTATCTACTCAATAATTATGTCAAGTTATAAAAAGAAAGGAGTCTTGATCCCTGTGTGGAACAGATAAGGGAGTGTGAGCTAGACCAAGTGTATTCTTAGCCGTGAAGCCAAGTGAGCTTTAAGAGAAAAAGGGCACAAAAGTTAGATGCCTCTTGTTACTGGTTTATTCCACCACCGTTACCACGCACAGTGACACTGGCTTCTAATTTAAAAGAAATCGAGGGCTTCCCTGGTGGTGCAGTGGTTGGGAGTCTGCCTGCCGATGCAGTGGACACGGGTTCGTGCCCCGGTCCGGGAAGATCCCACATGCCGCGGAGCGGCTGGGCCTGTGAGCCATGGCCACTGAGCCTGCGCGTCCGGAGCCTGTGCTCCGCAACAGGAGAGGCCACAACAGTGAGAGGCCCGCGTACCGCAAAAGAAAAAAAAAAGAAGTTGAAAAACACACCTTATTTTATGTTATAATGATAGCAACATGGCAGAATCAAACCACCACAGGGCATTTGGGTATCCAGGCCATTATCAGCACAATCATAAACACTCTTGACAGTTCCTAAAGGAGATAATGAGGAAACTACCCATGGCCAAAAACCAATTGCCATCATCCTATATAAAGCTTAACCTTGACCCTCGGTAATATAACTGGGATACCCATTCTCAAAAGCCCTGCCATTTAAAGCACTATGAAGGGCGGAGAATAAAAACAAAAACAGCTAATGAAGTACACAAATACCATCACAACCTTGCTGATCTGACCTGCTTCTCTGCAGTTATCTGGTTCTTCCAGACCTACACTTCCTGAGCCATTCACTTTGTGACCGGGGTATCATTGACTCTGGTATTAGGAAAGAAGATAAAAGAACTGTTAATTCGTCAGTCCTTGTGTAAAGGATAAAAATGATGGAGATACCACTTGGCATAAAGCTTCACAGAATCATCACTTGCAGAACCTTGGGGGCCCATCATGACTCTGGGAAGTAGGTAGGGCAGCGGTCATTAGCTATACTTTCCTGTCACTTAGTGGGTGAGGAGCCTGCTTCAAGGCTAGTAGGTGGCAGGACCAGGACTCTATCCAAGGTCTTTCTGAGTTCATGTTCACTGCTCTTACGTACCCTGTGCCTTCTCAGTGTCTGGGTTTTCTCCTTCCCCAAAGAGCAAAGGTTTCACACAATTGTGGAAAGTGATTCGTATAAATACTTAATAAAGTTTACTGCTATGCTGAGGGAGAAATCCAGCAACATGCTGTTTTCTAGGTCTCTGCTGACATTCTCTATAAAGGTCAAAACCTTTAAAAAGGAACTGCTGTATTTTGCAAAATGAAGCTAACACTGATTGCAACATTTGAGCTTTTGACTCAGAACTTCAGAACACTGTGTTCTGTAATTTTGACTTTAGATAACCAAATGTAACTACTGATACAACCCCTGGCTGACCTTATTGGTTTATATCTAGGAATGCTTTAATGAAAAAATAGTGAGTTGTTTCTTTATCCTACTTCTGCCCGCCCATATGATTCCCATCTTCCTAGCCACAATGGGAGGCAATGTGGCAGCATGTCGATATAACCCACTACAGAAAAGAGTCAAAACTTGATGGGGAATCTAAATCATACTCTACTTTGGACTATTCAAATAAGAAAAAAAAAAATCTTGAAGAGACGTTTTCTGTTTTTATTTCCACTGTGCTCTGGTAAATGCTGGTAGAATTTCAATGCACACTTGCTCTCAGGCCTTCAAAGTAAAAACAGTGGCAGTCTGGAGGTCAGGCAGGCTACCCTGTTGTCATTCATTTCCTGTGCTAATTTTACACTGAAAAAAGTTTTAATGGTTTGGTGTAAACAGAGCAAGATTGAAAAGAAAGCTTTTAGAAAATAGATCTTCAGAAAATAAAAAAGGCAATAATTATTGCATTAAAAACTCCATCATTTGTGCCTTAATATTATGACCTATCATAAAAATGCCACTTTAATTGTTTTAACATCTCTTTAAGTGTTTTGTACTTATTGTTATTCCCAGCAGCTAACAATAAGAAAAGAGCAGCATTAAGCTCAGTTTGAGACCATTTTTACTAGAAATCAGGTTACTAATGAGCTGTGAAGAAAATGTTGTTAATCATACTTCTTTTGCAGTCTTATAAAATATTACTAACACATATATAAGGTATACATGAAGTAAATGTAGGTGTGTGTATATAGCTTGACAGATATACTTCTTTAATCAGAAAAAGAAAACCAAAGCTTTAGATTCTCTTTTCCATACAACAAACCACATTTAATGAATTTCACTTAAAATTCATAGTAGAGATTAAACAAAAGAGAACACATGGTGACAAAATATTTCAGCATACGTTGAATAGCGCTCAGAGCCTGTCTATGGAGATATGTACCCCAGAAGCAGATTATCCTGTGATGTTGGGGTAATTGAGAGGCCCTCTGATAACAAAGCCCATGTAGCTGGTCTTGGGGACAGAAGATCTGGAGTCTAGCCCTGATCTAGCCATCCACTGTATGTTTGAGAGCTCTACCTCCCACCTTCATATCTTTAAAATGGAGATCTTAATTCCTGTCTTATGGGATATTTGAGAGATTTAAATTCAGCACGTAAACAAAAGTACCTAATAAACTGTAAAATGATATACAAATGGAAGGTATCATGTTATCATAACTAACACCTGAACCTGGTCATAAACAGCATTAAAATTCCAGTGTACAGATTCAAACAATCCCTCGAAGTGTTTGAGCAGAAAGAGGAAAATAGGTTATCATTTTAATTTTTATTTATGTTTTGAAAATATAATACAGATGATACTTATATTGGAGGGAAAGCAGAAAATCTGCACTTATTCTTAAAGATAAGTGTTCATCTACTCCTACTTATCTGGCAAAACACAGAATGTTCATCTCCTACTTGATAGACAAAACACAAAGATGTTAATAATGTTATTTTAAATAAGGCAGTAGAAGAGCTGGTTTCTAGAATCCTACAAACCTCTCAGATCCACCTACTCAATCTGCGACCTCGGGTCAGTTACTTAACGTATTTCAGTTTCTTCACTTACAAAAAGCAAGACAGTGGAAGTATCAATGCCTCAGAAGACTTGTGGATAGAAATGAGTTATCACAGGTTTAGAGCTTAGCACACTGTCTGACACATAGTAAGAGCTCAATACGTGTTTGTTGTTACAGTATTTTATATTTCCTCACATGGGCATTTCAGACATGTGAAATCTAAGTGATCCTTGCTTTCAAATGCAGCTGGTTAACTTGATAACCAAAATCATCTCACCAAAAAAAAAAAAAAGCTCTAATACACGTTAACAGCTTAAAAGACATATTTTCTAGTCTTAAACAATCACAACAAACGTAGTAAAGGTTTATTCCAAATTCTTGCTGTGTGGCTTCATTTCTTCATTCATTCATTAAAAAAGAAAGAAAAAAGTATTTATGGAAACCCTATCATATACCAGGCACTGTATTTGGTGGTGGGATACAAGGTCAAGCAAAAAAGAGCTACAATCTCTGCCTTCATGTTTTAAGGAAGATAAATATTAATCAAAATTATTACACACAAGGAATGTAAAAAGTGCCAAAAAGGAGGAAAAGCCAGTGCTTATGGGAGTATATTAAAAAGAAATGAACAAATTGTGTTGGTGAGGGAAAGCTTCCCTGAGGAAGTGATAATTGAGTTGCTATCAGAAGACTGAGTGGAGTTAACAGGATAAAAAGCATGAGCTACTGTGTCCTAGTACAAGGATCTATGTGTGGGTGGTAGGGAACTTGGCCCCTTTGAGGGCCTGAAGGAAGGCAAATGAGATGGGAGCTCAGAGAAAGAGAAGCAGGGAGTGAATGAGGTGAGGCTGGAGAGTCAGCCAAGCCCTGTACGCCACGATAAGAGTTTGTTTTCTTATTCTAAGAACAAAGGAAAACCATTGAAGAATTTTAAGCCTGGGTATGCCGTTGGTTTTGAGGAGAGGAAGGGGTTGATACGATCCAATGTGAATTCTGTGTGTAAAGAAGAGTTTAGAGGGGGTCAGAGTACTTGTGGAGAAACTAGTTAGGAGACTGTTGCCAGGGTTCCAGAAAGATAATGTGGAAGCATAGATTAAGGCAGTTGAGCTAGAAATGTTTGCAAGTGATAGGGGAAGAGCTTGGTTTTCCATAAAACATACATTCTTTTCTTTCACTACCCAGGCACATTTTTCAAATACAAATGTTTTCCTTTTGGAATGTTCTAGAGAATCCAAGTAACGGTTAATGGTAAGTAAAGGGTTTCCACACACATTTGAATTGAATGAGGGATCAAAATGCCAATTTCTAAATAATCAGTATCGTATTCCTCTAGGTGAAAGCCTTTGTCTAGTTTTACTATAAAACATGCGACACCAAAAATGAACCAAAGGAAATAATTTCCACTGAAACACATTTTTATTACGAAAATGTCATAAGTAAACAATCATTTATTAAAAATTAGGTCAAAGAGCAGCAACGCTTTCCAATTCAAGTTGCAAAAAGGCAAACACATCCAAGAAAGGAAGAAAGTCATGGGCAACAGATCCGATAGTAATTCTAAAATAACCAATGGCATTATCTTTGGAATCTGCCAGAATAGCTGCTACCTTAGGAAGAGTACTTCTCATATTTTGGCCACTAAGCAACGACGCTTTGTATGTAAAAGTGATACGTACAATGGCCAAGGCACCTTCCTAGTACCTCACAGCAACTGAATGAATGCAGAAACACACACACATACGACCACTTACAAACACTGAAATGTATTAAGCTCGCACGTCTTGAAGGATTAAGCAGGAAAACAAAAAGGACAGCACGACACACATCTTCATTTCGCAAAAAAGACATGCAGAGACATCCATTACAATTTTCTCTAAGATAAATTGTATCCCTCAACTAAAAGAAAAAAAAAATGAAATCATTGGCAGCCTAGTTCTCCCTGAGTAGAAGTGAGACATTAATTTAGATCACTGTGCACATTGAAAAGCTATTGCACTGCAGGGATTTCCAATTACATAATGCAGAATCAGAACTCTGTTTGGGTGTCACTTGGCTGCCAGCATCCATGGGTGAGCTGTATAACACTCCTCTGTCATGTAGCTCATGTGAGAAAAGAATTCTGCTGTTCCAAGAAATGGCACTCAGCTTGGAGACCTTCCCAGTTACACAAAAGAGCATAATTTCCACATTATCCCCAGGCATACTGTCTAGGACGATAAGTCTATGATAGCTTTATGTGTAAATTATATACATAGTTCTACTAATGAAAGGCATGCAGACTGCTTTTTGGTGATGGCAGTGCAGAAAAACAAAATCAATTTGCTTTTCAATTTTAAAATGACGCCCGAGCTATCTATAATAATCACAAGAGACCGTGAGGGTTAGATGGCAGATAACGTAATTGCACGATATTGTCTAACAGGTCAGAACTAGTTTTGTCAAGCAAGGTCTAGAGTGCAGACTTACCAATCACCTCATAACTGGCTTGTTTCAGGACTTTGGTTTTAAGTCCTTGATACTCTTAATATCATACTTATCTCAGTTTTTCATCAGGGACTGCACTCTTGATTCTGGTTTAATTTTTTTCGACCTATGAAAGCACACTTACAGAAGAGAGACAAGACGTAAAGGAAGGATGAATATTTTCACGTTTATTGTCTATTTGGTGACAAAGTTCCGTGTGTAGTGCATAGTGTACACCAGATACAGGTGATAAAGTGGAGAACAAGACAGTGTTCTTTCCTTCTAGAAGCTCACAACTCTCTTACTAAGATGTCCAAAACATGAAAACTTTTGTATACTAGTTATCAATCTTATTTTGAATTTTTCTCTTATTTCATTAAATTCAATCATTTTTATACCAAATAAAGAACAGAGACTAGAAGATTGGGGTAGGCATAATAATACCTAATATTTGTTGCATTAACTATATATACAAGTTTTGTACATATCAAAACCTAATGACAACCTAGGCATTAAATTATGAAAATCTTCATTTTAAAAATGAAAAAGCTGAGGTTTACACAAGTTATACCACAAGATCACAAATCTAATGTGTAGCTTGAATTTAAACCAATGTAATCCGATTCCATGGTGTTGTCTCTTATTCATTTCTCTGCACCACTCCAGTTTAACATTTACTATAACCTGAATATTTGGGCATCTCAATTTTTGTTTGTTTAATTTTATTGCTTGACTTGGAAACTTTTTTCATCCATTCTCCTTTTATATTACCTTGACGATCTCGGTGGGAAAAGTTAACCAAGTCTTTTTCTGGGTTATTCCATTATAGTTGAATACATAATCATGTTGCTCTCTCAAACTATTCACCTATTGCTTTCATGCTAAAATTTATTTACTGAGCATCTGTAATATGCCAAGCACTGTGTTAGGTGCTTTATGAGTAAAGATGTGATCCTTGCCATATACAGAGATGCAAATCAGAATTAAGTAATAAATAAAATAAAGGTCTAATAGAAGATTTGGTAGGAAGGGTGCAGGGTGCTAAAAAAAGTGACTGCCAGCAGGGGGCACAGGTGAGGCTTCCTGTATGAGGTAGTGTTTGAACTGTTAACTGAAACTTAAAGGAGTACCTGGACTAGATTTTTTATTTTTCCCATCTTGACCTCACCTCCCAGAATTTAGTTTTGAATGTGCACTCCCACTGGCCTCCAACTATCACCTAATTTCCAACTGCAACAAGTCACCATATGACTGTCTACACTGTCACCGACTGCAAGTTTTTGAGGGTCTCTCTTCCTTTGATATCCCTGCTTCTACACTAATCTGGTTCTCTCCCTCCATTCGTGACTACCTGCATTTACTTCGCTTTTTCTTCTGCCCTTTCTCTACACTTACTCAGAAACTGTCCTCAGGTCCATTCTTCTCTGGTTTCTTCAAGTTTCTCTTAAACTCTCTCCCTTTTTTATTTTTATATTTTTTTTTTTTTTAATTTTTATTGGAGTATAGTTGCTTTACAATGTTGTGTTAGTTTCTGCTGACAGCAAAGTGAATCAGATATATATATATATGCCCGCTTTCATGGATTACCTTCCCATTTAGGTCACCACAGAGCACTGAGTAGAGTTCCCTGTGTTATACAGTAGGTTCTCATTAGTTACCTATTTTATACATAGTAGTGTATATGTGTCAATCCCAATCTCCCAGTTCTTCCCACCCCCCCCTTAGTATCTACAAGTTTGTTTTCTACATGTGTATCTCTATTTCTGCTTTGCAAATAAGTCCATCTGTACCATTTTTCTAGATTCCACATATCAGCGATATTTTTCTCTTTCTGACTTACTTCACTCTGTATGACATCTCCCCCTTTTTTAAACGCATGATTTAAACTATTTTCTCACTTTTTTTTTATGTTGACTTTCTATCAAGTAGCATAGATGATATTCATATATATTTGTACATAAAACATATAATGTATATTACATATACTATATATAATGACAAAAATAAAATTATAAATGCAATTTAAATGCTTAAAATTATATATTTATTTTTTAAAAATTTCTCTAGTAAGTTATATGAGTAAATTTTGTATTATGTGTGGAATTAATGTATGCTAAAATGGAAAATAAAAGTAAACAGATGACCTATGCTTGGAGAAAACAAGAAAAAGGAAATTGTAAAGAATAAATGTGTTCATATCCAAAATGCCGCTGATCTCTAGATCTTCCTTTTGACTTATCAAGGGACGGAGACATTAGTCTTCTTTGACTGGATTTGGTGGGGATGGGGAGGACAGTGGCACTTTTTCCACAATTACTGAAATTGAGGGAAATGTTACCGTCTCCTCAGATAATACACTTCTTCTAGAAACTCACATGGCTTTCCAACAGCCCAGCAACTCAAAGGTATCAGAAAACAATGAATGAAATCCTAGACTGAATAGGATAGAGTAAAAAACAAAAGGAAAGATGATAACACAAGTATTTTATGAAGTTAGTTGAAAAAAGACTTTGAAGCTGGGAATGAATAAATGTATATGTATTAGATCATATCTACTGAATTTACTATGAAAAAGGTATTAATATGATTTAACATGAGTTAAGGAACTTCCCTGGTGGTCCAGTGTTCAAGACTCCGTGCTTCCACTGCAGGGGGCACGGGTTTGTTCCCTGATGGGGGAACTAAGATCCTGCCTGCCGCGTGGCCAAACAAACAAAAAAACATGAGTTAGGATTGCATATGCTTCCTAAATTTGCCATCCTTATAAATTAAAGGAGAACACTGAGAATTATGGATAACGGTTCATTAAAAGCTCGTGGAACATATTCTACATATAAAGAAAATCTACTTTTCTTTCCTTGCCGCCCTCCTTTCTTCCTAATGAGGTAGAGATTGATGAGGGTGTGGCAGAGGCCCAGCTTGATGTATTGTGGTGTTAGAGCCCAAAGGGGGTTAGGAGGTTGACTCTGTGAAGGGAGAGACAGTGACAGCCAGCCTGGAGCACAGTTGAAGCCTGTGCAAGATAAGGAAGGTATTTGCTTAGGGGGCAGCTAGGCATGGAGTTGGGAGTTTTTACATATGGAAGCAATCACATTAGCACATATACCTAGAATAATGAGAGCCAGGTTTCTCACTATTCATAGGATTGCCATATAAAAATGGAGAACACTAGAATAAATTTCAAAGTGTTGGATTAGAACTGGAATATTGGTGTAAACTCAAGGTTTTCAATATTCATCGATAAATATAAAAATACAAACAGGTATAAGCATATGTGTGTATATATTCCCTAGCACTGTCCACTGGGAGAAACTGGGAGTATTGACACTCCAGTAGCAATAAACACATGTAACTCAGATCTTGGTTTCTAAATACCATCCTCCATAAAAGGAAGCAGAGATGCTTGGAGAAAAAATTAATTCCAGGACTGGGGCAGAGAAAATACAAGATAAGCCTTCTTGTGCCAGAAAGTAAGAAAGTGCTAAGTGAATATAAGGGACGTGCTAAAAATACACAGAAACCAGCACGAACAAGTTCCCATTGGCCAAATCTGGGCTAAAATGAGTATTATAATAAGTAATGATATTAGCAAATTATAACTCATTTAATAAAATGGGAATCCAGGAATCCATACTGATAAAAATAAATAAATGAATAAATAAATGGGGAGAAGAGAAAGCTTTTCTTACAGTGGACTACAACTAATAAATGCAGCATGAATAATGGAATTAGAAAATCACATTTATCAACCATCATTGTAGTAAGTAATCCAGTCAAGAAACGTCGATTGATTCTAAAACTAGGGAGAGAAAAAGTCTGGTAAGGAATGAGATATCTACACAATTTCAAGTTATCGCTACACAGATAGTGATTAAATTACAAAGGGAAAATGAGTAACTTTACATGCGAGAAACCTGACAAACACAACGTTAACCAAGTGATCAGTTACATCACCAGAAATGAGATAAAGTGAAGTAGTAGGACATACAATATAATACGGTACAAAAAACGTAGCTTCTCTTCTGTGATGTGATGCGAAAAATTGCATAATCTCAATCTAATATTGAGGAAATATCAAACATACTCAAATTGAGGAACAGTCTACAACATAGCTGGCCAGTGTCTAGGTCACAAAAATCAAGGAAACGCTAAGGAACTGTTCCAGATGGAAAGTTTCAAGAGTCATGGCATCTAAATGCATCACATGATCCTAGATTGGACCCTTTTATTTTAAAGGACTTTTTCGAGACAATTGGTGAAACTTGGATAGGCTCTGTGGATTAAACAGTAGCAATGTATCAGTGTTAATTTCCTGACTTTGATGTTTATACTGTGGTAATGTAGGAGAACTTCCTTGTTTATAGGAATTACACACTAAAAATATTTGCAGGTGCTGTGGCAACATGGTGTCACCTTACTCCCAGGAAAGAAAAGTTATTTGCATTGGGCTTGTAATTTTTCCCTAAGTTTGATATTATTTTAAAATAAACAAACTTAGACACACACACACAAATATGTGTATATATGTGTATAAATACACACACACAAAAATATGTGACATTCAGTTTTCAACCAGTCTTTTTTTCTCTCACAAACTTTTTCTCACACACGTGAAAAATGTGTAACTTTCTCCCTTGCACATAAACTTGTGAACACACACGCACACCAAATTTTCTCTCTTTAGTGGTAAATCTTTGGTATTCATTGCTGTCATTTGCTAAGGACATTTTCCGTTCTGAAGAGAAGTTCTAACCACAAAAGAAGGCTAGACGAATAATGTTAATGTAGAAATATATGGATATTCTAATTCCTTTATTTGGCATATGTTTTTCTATAAAGCGTAAACAGGCATTTCTTCTGCCTGAGCAAGAAAGGACGGCTACTGAAAACTGAAAGTAAACTCTGCAGTTTGGGGAAAGTAGGAATTTTTCCAAGAACAAAACTGCTAATCAGCACTGGAGGTCATACCTAATGATCAGATAGAAAGAGAGCCCAAAGAGTGTTTAAAGTCATGGGTAGAGCAAAATACTACAGAGAAGAGCTCCCTGCATGGACTTTTATGGTTCATTGTCTGGAATAAGAACCTTCTGAATGACACTAATGGTTGAAATGAAAGGGCCCATATTCATAGTCTTGCAATTTTCTCTTAAACTGACTCCACTCTGGCTGAGGTCCCAACTATTACACCAAAACTATTTCCAAGACCACCAAGGACCTCCAAATTGACGTGTGCACTGGTGAACGTTCAGTTTTATCTCATTTATTCTGTTAGCAGAATTTTACGAAGGTGATCACTCCCTCCTCCTTTCCTCACTTTGCTTTCATGTCCACATTAATTTTCTTCCTAACTCACTGGGTACGCCCCCTGTGACATCTTACTACTGGGATACCTCAGAGCTCAGACCTTAGACACTTCCGCTTCTCTACCCATAATTGTGTCTTTTAGTGACCTTATTCAGTCTCACAGCTCTCAATAACATCTATTCAACTGGCCCCTCCCTTGATCTCAAATTCAGATTAAAAACTACCAACTTGATACCTAGTAAACACCCAAGTAGAGATATCTCCACGTTAAATGTCCAGAATCCTGAACTTCCCCTACAAAAGCAGCTCTTCTGTCTTCCTATTTTTGTTAATGACAAATCCACTTTTCTAGTTGATCAGAACAAAAGATCTCAGAGTCATTCTTCACTTTGCTCTTTCTCTCACACCGATATCCAATCTGATCCAAATCTTGTCAACTCCACCTTCAAAATGCATCCAGAATTTCACTACTTCTCACTACCTTCACTGTTACTTTCCTGGCTCAAGCCACCTGCATCCAGCTAGGATTACTAAAATAGCCTCTTAATTGGCCTCACTGCTTTAACCTTTGCCTCTACAGTCTATTTTTAACACAGAAGCCAAAATGATCCTTTAAAATTTGTCAGATCATATCACTAAGCTGGTGAAAGTTTTCCAAGGGACTCATTTCAAAGAGTAAAAGCCACAGTATTTACAGCGCTATATAAAGTCCTATGCAATCTGTTATTCTGTACCTTTTTTTTTTTACTTAACCTTATGGTACTTTCCTCTTGCTCACTCCACTCCACCCTCTCTGACCTCCTAGTTGCATCTAGAGTACTCCTGGCATACTCCCACCACAGAGCACTTACTGTTCTCTCTAACTAGAAAGCTCTTGTCCCAAAAACCTACATAGATCCCACGCTTACCTCTTTCATGTCTTAGCCCAGGTCATCTTTTCAGCAAGGCCTTCTCTGGTTACCCTATTTACAAGCTCAGCTCTTCCCGTCCCAAACCACTCCTGGAGCTCTAATTCCCCTTTCCTTCTGTAGTTTTCTTCAAAGTGCATAACATTGTCTAACGAACTATATAATTTATTAATTTGTTTTATTTAATGTTTAACTTCCTGCTAGAATATAAACTCCACAAGCACATATTTTCATCTTTTAGTTTACTACTAAATTTCTAGCACTAAATTAGTGCCTGGAGCATGGTATTCACTTCATAAATATTTATGAATGAATGAAACCTAATGGGAAAGCAATAAACTAAAGTAGGTCAACCAGCAGCCAGAATTTGATGGACAAGGTGGTAGGGAAGAGCAGAGAGAAAGTGGAAATCATACCCTTCTGTTGTATAGATACCAATCTCAATTTGGCAGTGAGATCAGCCTGCCCTGCTACAGCTGGTCAAAAACTCCCCTGGACAACAAGGTATCCCAGTGTGAATAAAGATTAAACACTAGTTACCTCTGATCTAGTCAGTGTAATACGATGTTTACTGAAAGGAGGAAAGAGCCAAGAACTTAGATCATAAACTTTGACAAACCAGTGTCTATACAGAATTTCAGATATTTAAAGAATACCATATTTTTAATAGTTTTAGAGGGTTAATCTCTAAATTTACATTCCAACAGACAGGTACCCACACAGCAGCAAACAAACAAAAATACAGCACAAAGGCTGATGTCAGTTTAATAACTGTGCTTTTAGAAATTTTAAATATCACAGGAAGTGGATCAGTCATCCAACAGCTAATATTAGCTAATTAAGATTTGGCAAATCACAGAATCTTGACAATTTTTATACATGAGGACACTATTCTTAATGTGAGAGCCTCTTGGGGAAATGAGAACTGTGTTTTTGAACATACAGGATACAATCTGATCCCTCAGAAATACCCCTGGTCCTTAATAGTCCCTGTATATTCCTGAGTATTCCTTATGGATATTTAAAAAACATTTCAAGAACTCCAAGTTGTCTGGCAGTAGGACTGCACAATTAAAAGCTGTTAACTACACTACAGCCAATGGACCATACAGTCGATACAGATATAGATACAGAAATAATATAAAGATTAGGATTCACCTAGCACAGGTAAATATGACATGGGTAGTGTTTGTATTGTATGTCCCAGAACACTTTTTGCTTCTTCCTTCCACTGTCTCATTTTTTCTCCCCTCAACATCCTTCGCATGTGACCAGAATTTAGATATTCACTCTACCCACTGATTTTTTATCCTCAGGAAATGACCTCCTATATTAAAGTCTAAAAAGTCTAATTTTTCTTGAAAGTAATAGGTCTTAGGCCAAAGAGATTACCCTCTAATTGTGGAATTCAGCAATCAATAAAAAAGTAGCAATGATAGTTTTTCTAGCATCAGGAAAGCATACCAATATGATTTCTACTCAGTCATTTTCTCCATTCAATCAACAAAGCATTGAATACCTGCTTTGTGATAGGCAGTATTAAGTGCTGAGTATACAGCAGTGAACAAAAAGATATGTTTCAGAGCCTCCAAAGTTTACAATCTAGTAAAGAGAAACAGATATAAAGTATGTAAATAAATAGCTATATAATTACAGAATATAACTGAAAGATGATCAAGTTTCATGAAGATAAGAGGCAGGGTACTATGACAGCAAACAATAGAGTACTTAAACGGGAAAGTTAGTAAAAGCTTGTCTGCAGAGGTACTACTTAGGTCAAGATCTGAAGGATGAGAGAGCACAGTCATACCACAAAACTAGAAGAAGAACATTCTATGGGGTGGCAAGGCTCTAAGGTAGGAAAGAGTTTGGAATTTTCTAGAAAGGATAAGTACCAGTGTAACTGGAGCATAGTTAAGGAGGGTGAGAATAGTTCGAGATAATGTTGGTCAATTTTTTTGTATCTTATAGGACATTGTGAGGAGTTTGCACTTTTATGTGCGATGAGTAAGTATTTTAAAGGATTTTTAAGAAGCTTAATTTGACTTGGTTTATAGTTTTAAAAGCTCAGTAACACTGCTATGTGATGAATGGTTATGGTGGGCTGGAGGAAGAAGTAAAGAAGGAAATGGAGAGATCAATTAGAAGACTATTATGATAATCCCAGTGAAAGATACTGTGCCCTCAACTAGGGTGGTGGAAGAGATGGTGAAAAATAACTGGGTTGAAGGCATGCTTTGGAGGTATAATCTATGACTCACTGAAGGATTTCGTGTGGTTATGAAGGAGGAGAAATCAAATATGGTTTCCAAGTTCCAAGTTTGAGCAACTATGTGGTGGTGGTATCAGATATTGAGATGGTTTAAAAAGTGGTGGGGGTGCGGGGGGAGAGTTTTCAGAGGGCAAATTAGAGTTCTGCTCCAGATATGTTAAGTTTAAGACAACTGTGAGTCATTCAAGTGGAGAGAGATGTCAAGAAGCTAGCTAGAGAAGACTTCTACTTCCAACCAAAATAAAGTTGGAATCACCAAAAAAAACTAACAAAATGTATAAAAGAATTGTTTTCAAGACACTTGATATACAGCAACAAAGGAAAGTGACCCCCTGAGGTACAGGGAACAAATGAGGTGAGGCTTAAGATGATCTTATTTAAATCCCTGAGAGAGTTCCCACAAGGTGGCACAGGGAACAGAAACCTGGTAAAAGCCCCAAGTTGAGGAGATGGAGCTGAGGGTGTAGGGGGATCAAGAAGGCTTGAGTTCACAGGACAAGAAAACTGGAGAGGAGAGAACTGCATTGAGAAAAAAAAAGTCTGGAATTCTGCAGAGAACCTCACTCAACTATTTAGTAGAGCACTGGTCATGATAATGATTTGAGTAAACTACCTGAGGGACTGAGAAAGAACCATTTGAAAGGATGAGCGGGAAAAGAACTTGGAGCTTGCATGGGCTGGAATAATCCCATTCACCCTAGGAAGACTGGAAAATCTCATTACTTATGGGGCATTGAGTGAATATTCAGAATTATCTAGCTTCAATAATGGTAACTGCCCTGGACTAAACACTGCTCTGATTCCACCAAATGAATCTTCAAAGAAGACCTGAAAGGATCAAGTTGTTTCCAAGAAACTTAACTGCACCCCAGAATAAAGCCCAAAAATATTTACAGGGATAAAAAAATATCCAGCACAAATAAGGTAAACTTCACAATGCCTGGCATCAAATCAAAAATTACTAGGAATGCAAAGTAGCAGGAAAATGTGACCCATTTTAAGGAATAAAAATGGATCAAAATAAATCAACTGAAACTGACCCAGGAATGACACAGATGTTAGAATTAGGAGTCAATAATATTACAACAGTTATTATATAATTGTTTTCCATATTTTTAAAAGTTAAAGGAGAAACATGGAAGATACAAAAAAGATAAAATAAAAATTTTAGAGATGAAAACTACAATGTTTGAGATGAAAAGTACACTGAATTGTATGAACAGTAGATTAGTCATTGCAGAAGAAAATACTTAGTGGACTCAAAGACATGGCAATAGAAATTATCAAAATGAAACAATGAGAAAAAGAATTTAAAAATAGAGATTCACTGAGCTCATTCTAAAATTCATATGGAAATATAAAGAACTAGAATACCCAAAATAACTTTTAAAAAAGCAGGGTAACACTACTTGTTTTCAAGATGGATATAAGCTACATTAATGAAAGCAGTGTGGTATTGGCATGGAAATACACAAATAGATCAATAGAACAGAAAAGATTACAGAAATAGACCTACACACATACAGACAACTAGTTTTTTGACAAGGGTGAAAGGCAATTCAACTGAGAAAAGATAGTCTTTCAGAAAGTGGTTCTGAAACGACTGAATACCCATATGCAGGAACTGGATACCATATGTAGTAAAATGAGCTTTGATCCATAATGTATACCACATAAAAATTCATTCAAAAAAAACCCTACACCTAAATGTAGAACACAGAATAATAAACATTCTGGAAGAAAATATAAAATTGCTGTAACGCTCGTTTAGGCAAATATTTTTTAGATATAACTCCAAAACCATAATACAGAAAATAGATCAGTCAGTTGTACTTTATCCAAATTAAAGATGTCTGCTTTTCATTTCTCCAAAGAAGATACACAGATTGCCAACAAACACATGAAAGGATGCTCAACATCACTAATCATTAGAGAAATGCAAATCAAAACTACAATGAAGTATCACCTCACACCTGTCAGAATGGCCATCACCAAAAACTCTACAAACAATAAATGCTGGAGAGGGTGTGGAGAAAAAGGAACCCTCTTGCACTGTTAGTGGGAATGTAAATTGATACATCCACTATGGAGAACAGTATGGAAGTTCTTAAAAAACTAAAAATAAAACTACCGAGAGGGGAACCAAGATGGCAGAGTAGAAAGACTTGCTCTCACTCCCTCTTGTGAGAACACCTGAATCACAACTAGCTGCTGGACAATCATTGACAAGAAGACACTGGAACTCACCAAAAAAGATACCCCACATCCAAAGACAAAGGAGAAGCCACAATGAGACAGTAGGAGGGTTGCAATCACAGCAAAATCAAATCCCATAACAGCTGGGCGGGTGACTCACAGACTGGAGAACACTTATACCACAGAAGTCCACCCACTGGAGTGAAGGTTCTGAGCCCCATGTCAGGCTTCCCAAACTGGGGGTCCAGCAACAGGAGGAGGAATTCCTAGCGAAACAGACTTTGAAGCCTAGTGGGATTTGATTGCAGGACTTTGACAGGACTGGGGGAAACAGAGACCCCACTCTTGAAGGGCACACAAAAGTAGTGTGTGCATCAGGACCCAGGGGAAGGAGCAGTGAACCCAGGGGATACTGAACCAGACCTACCTGCTAGTGTTGGAGGGTCTCCTGCAGAAGTGGCGGCGGGGGGGTGGGGAGGGCTGTGGCTCACCGTAGGGACAAGGACACTGGCAGCAGAAGTTCTGGGAAGTACTCTTTGACGTGAGCCTTCCCAGAGTCTGCCATTAGCCCCACCAAAGAGCACAGGTAAGCTCCATTGTTGGGTTGCCTAAGGCCAAACAACCAACAGGGAGGGAACCCAGCCCCACCCATCAGGAGTCAAGCGGATTAAAGTTTTACTGAGCTCTGCCCACCAGAGCAACACCCAGCTCTACCCACCACCAGTCCCTCCGACCAGAAAACCTGCACAAGCCTCTTAGATACCCTCATCCACCAGAGGGCAGACATGAGAAGCAAGAAGAACTACAATCCTGCAGCCTGTGGAACAAAAACCACATTCACCAACTAAATGAAGTGGAGATAGGAAAACTTCCAGAAAAAGAATTCAGAATAATGATAGTGAACATGACCTAGGACCTCGGAAGAAGAATGGAGGCAAAGATTCAGAAGATGCAAGAAATGTTTAACAAAGATCTAGAAGAATTAAAGAACAAAAAAACAGAGATGAACAATAAAATAACTGAAATGAAAACTACACTAGAAGGAATCAATAGCAGAATAACTGAGGCAGAAGAACGGATAAGTGACCTGGAAGACAGAATGGTGGAATTCACTGCTGTGGAACAGAATAAAGAAAATAGAATGAAAAGAAATGAACACAGCCTAAGAGACCTCTTTGACCACATTAAACGTAACAACGTTCGCATTACAGGGGTCCCAGAAGGAGAAGAGAGAGAGAAAGGACCCGAGAAAATATTCGAAGAGATTATAGTCTAAAACATCCCTAACATGGGAAAGGAAATAGCCACCCAAGTCCAGGAAGCACAGTGAGTCCCATACAGAATGAACCCAAGGAGAAACATGCCGAGACCCACAGTAACAAAACTGGCAAAAATTAAAGAAAAATTATTAAAAGCAGCAAGAGAAAAATGACAAATAACATACAAGGAAAGTCCCATAAGATTAACAGCTGATTTCTCAGCAGAAAATCTACAAGCCAGAAGGGAGTGGCATGATATAATTAAAGTGATGAAAGGAAAGAAACTACAACCAAGATTACTCTACCCAGCAAAGATCTCATTCAGATTCGATGGAGAAATCAAAAGCTTTACAGACAAGCAAAAGCTAAAACAATTCAGCACCACCAAACCAGCTCTACATCAAATGCTAAAGGAACTTCTCTAAGTAGGAAACACAAGAGAAGAAAAGGACTTACAAAAACAAACGCAAAACAATTAAGAAAATGGTCATAGGAACAAACATATATCCGAAACCTATGGGATGCAGCAAAAGCAGTTCCAAGAGGGAAGTTTATAGCTATACAAGCCTACCTCAAGAAACAAGAAAAATCTCAAATAAATAATATAACCTTACACCTAAAGGAACCAGATAAAGAAGAACAAACGAAACCCAAAGTTAGCAAAAGAAAGAAATCATAAACATCAGAGCAGAAATAAATGAAATAGAAACAAAGAAAACAATAGCAAAGATCAGTAAAACTAAAAGCTGTTTCTTTGAGAAGTTAAATAAAATTGATAAACCATTAGCCAGACTCATCAAGGAAAAGAGGGAGAGGATTCAAATCAATAAAACTAGAAATGAAAAAGGAGAACTTACAACAGACACTGCAGAAATACAAAGCATCCTAAGAGACTACTACAAGCAACTCTATGCCAATGAAATGGACAACCTGGAAGGAATAGACACTTTCTTAGAAAGTGTAACCTTCCAAGACTGAACCAGGAAGAAATAGAAAATATGAACAGACCGATCACAAGTAATGAAATTGAAACTGTGATTAAAAATCTTCCAGGGCTTCCCTGGTGGCGCAGTGGTTGAGAGTCCACCTGCCGATGCAGGGGACACGGGTTCGTGCCCCGGTCCGGGAAGATCCCACATGCCGCAGAGCGGCTGGGCCCGTGAGCCATGGCCGCTGAGCCTGCGCGTCCGGAGCCTGTGCTCCGCAACGGGAGAGGCCACAACAGTGAAAGGCCCGCGTACTGGGAAAAAAAAAAAAAAAATCATAAAAAAAAAATCTTCCAAAAAACAAAAGTCCAGGACCAGATGGCTTCACAGGTGAATTCTATCAAACATTTAGAGAAGAGCTAACACCCATCCTTCTCAAACTCTTCCAAAAAATTGCAGAGGAAGGAATACTCCCAAACTAATTCTAGGAGGCCACCATCACCCTGATACCAAAACCAGACAAAGATACTACAAAAAAAGAAAACTACAGACCAATATCACTGATGAATATAGATGCAAAAATCCTCAACAAAATGCTAGTAAACAGAATCCAACAACACATTAAAAGGATCAAACACCATGATCAAGTGGGATTTATCCCAGGGATGCAAGGATTCTTCAACATACACAAATCAATCAATGTGATACATCATGTTAACAAATTGAAGAATAAAATCATATGATCGGGCTTCCTTGGTGGCGCAGTGGTTGAGAATCTGCCTGCCGATGCAGGGGACACAGCTTCGTGCCCCGGTCCGGGAAGATCCCACATGCCGTGGAGCGGCTGGGCCCGTGAGCCATGGCCGCTGAGCCTGCGCATCCGGAGCCTGTGCTCGCGACCGGAGAGGCCACAGCAGTGAGGGCCCGCGTACCACAAAAAAAAAAAAAAAAAAAAAAAAAAAAAAACTACCTCAACATAATAAAGGCCATGTATGACAAACCCACAGCAAACATCATTCTCAATGGTGAAAAACTGAAATCATTACCTCTAAGAGCAGGAACAAGTCAAGGATGTCCACTCTCACCACTATTACTCAACATAGCTTTGGAAGTCCTAGCCTCGGTGATCAGAGAAGAAAAAGAAATAAAGAGAATACAAACTGGAAAAGAAGAAGTAAAAACTGTTTGCAGATGACATATACTATACATAGAGAATCCTAAAGATGCCACCAGAAAACTAGTAGAGCTAATCAATGAATTTGGTAAGGTTGCAGGATACAAAATTAATGCACAGAAATCTCTTGCATTCCTATACACTAATGATGAAAAATCTGAAAGAGAAATTAAGGAAATACTCCCATTTACCATTGCAAGAGAAAGAATAAAATACCTAGGAATAAACCTACCTAGGGAGACCAAAGACCTGTATGCAGAAAACTATAAGACACTGATGAAAGAAAATGGAGGAATTAGACTCCCTGACTTCAGACTATACTACAATGCTACAGTAATAAAGACAATATGATACTGGCACAAAAACAGAAACTTAGATCAATGGAACAGGATAGAAAGCCCAGAGATAACTCCACACACCTATGGTCAACTAATCTATGACAAAGGAGGCAAGGATATACAGTGGAGAAAAGACAGCCTCTTCAATAAGTGGTGCTGGGAAAACTGGACACCTACATGTAAAAGAATGAAATTAGAACACTCCCTAACACCATACACCAAAATAAACTCAAAATATATTAGAGACCTAAATGCAAGATCAAACATTATAAAACTCTTAGAGGAAAACATAGGAAGAACACTCTTTGACATAAATGACAGCAAGGTCTTTTTCGATCCACCTCCTAGAGTAATGGGAATAAAAACAAAAATAAACAACTGGGACCTAATGAAACTTCAAAGCTTTTGCACAGCAAAGGAAACCATAAACAAGATGAAAAGACAACCCTCAGAATGGGAGAAAATATTCGCAAACGAATCAACAGACAAAGGATTAATCTCCAAAATATATAAACAGCTCATGCAGCTCAATATTAAAAAAACAAACAACCCAATCCAAAAATGGGCAGGAGACCTAAATAGACATTTCTCCAAAGAAGACATACAGATGGCCAAGAGGCACATGAAAAGCTGCTCAACATCATTAATTATTAGGGAAATCAAATCAAAACTACAATGAGGTATCACCTCACAGCAGTTAGAATGGGCTTCATCAGATAATCTACAAACAGCAAATGCTGGAGAGGATGTGGAGAAAAGGGAACCCTCTTTCACGGTTGGTGGGAATGTAAACTGATACAGCCACTATGGAGAACAGTATGGAGGTTCCTTAAAAAACTAAAAATCGAATTACCATATGATCCAGCAATCCCACTGCTGGGCATATACCTGAGAAAACCACAATTCAAAAAGACACATGCACCCCAATGTTCACTGCAGCACTATTTACAATTGCCAGGTCATGGAAGCAACCTAAATGCCCATCAACAGACAAATGGATAAAGAAGTAGTGGTACATATATACAGTGGAATATTACTCAGCCATAAAAAGGAACGAAAATTTGTCATTTGTTGAGACGTGGGTGGATCCAGAGACTGTCATACAGAGTGAAGACATAAAAAGAAAAACAAATATCATATATTAACGCATATATGTGGAACCTAGAAAAATGGTACAGATGAACCGGTTTGCAGGGCAGAAATTGAGACACATATGTACAGAACAAACGTATGGAAACCAAGGGGGGAAAGCCACAGGGGGGCGGGGGTGGTGGTGGTGTGATGAATTGGGAGATTGGGACTGACATGTATACACTGATGTGTATAAAACTGATGACTAATAAGAACCTGATGTATAAAAAAAAAAAAAAAAAAAAAGATTTCCCCCTGAAAACCAACAGGGAGATCATTCAGTATATAAAAGGATTTAAAGGGAAAAAAGTCACCCCAGGGGTGCTGCCTCCTCCTCATATTGTCAGAGGACCAGATATATGCACTTGGAGCAGAAATACCAATTGTTTTCCTTCATGCTGTGGACTTGGATAAGAAAAATGTCTCCTCCCCATAATCTCACCGTTTACTTTGGCTCCACCTATGTATCCCTTACAAGAAAATTGGCTAATTTTGTTCTCCAAGACCAGAGAGCCATTGATTTACTTGGGTGGTCTAAGGACACCTACTCTCCTGATGAACATTTCTGGGTGACACTTAACAGGATTCCAGCTGTCGCTCCGGGCCACGTGGGCTGCGGACTGCCCAAGTGGACTACATCTCCCAAAGGGCTCTACGGGCACGCCAAAAGGAAGTGGCTGGAGCATCTCCCACCTCCACGCCGAGAGGAAGAGGTTCTATCCGTGGCCTTGGCGCTTCTCTTTCCTTTCGCACCGGTTGCCGCTGCGGAGCATGGCAGGTCCATGTGTGCAGTGAGGGGCGCTATTCCTGGGCCAGTAGCACCCGAGCCCTGGGTTTGACTGCGTCCACCCTGCCATGGACCCCAACACCATTATCGAAGCCCTGCGGGGCACCATGGACCCAGCCCTGCATGAGGCCATGGAGCGCCAACTCAGTGACGCACACAAGTCTCTGAATTTTGTTTCAACACTGCTTCAGATTACTATGTCAGAACAACTGGATTTACCTGTGAGACAGGCAGGTGTTATCTATTTGAAAAATATGATAACACAGTATTGGCCTGATCGGGAAACGTCACCAGGGGATATATCCCCTTATACTCTTCTAGAAGAAGATCGACATTGTAGTCGAGAAAATATTGTAGAAGTCATTATCCACTCTCCTGAGCTCATCAGGGTACAGCTTACTACATGCCTTCATCATATTATCAAACATGATTATCCAAGTCGCTGGACTGCCATTGTGGACAAAATTGGCTTTTACCTTCAGTCTGATAACAGTGCATGTTGGCTAGGAATTCTTCTTTGCCTCTATCAGCTTGTGAAAAATTATGACTACCCATCTTCCTGCTAAGGAAATGTTCCAGCTGTTGCTCCAGCCTCTGTCAGAGTGAGTGCCAGTTGTAGTTCTGGTATAAGAAGCCAGAGGAACGGAGTCCATTGGTAGGAGCAGTGCAATGTTTCCTGCCAGTTCTAAAGGACCGTTTTACCCAGCTTCTTTCTGATCAGTCTGATCAATCTGTCCTCATCCAGAAACAAATTTTCAAGATCTTCTATGCTCTTGTTCAGTATACACTACCACTGGAGTTGATACTGATAAACCAAAAGAACCTGACAGAATGGATAGAAATTTTAAGGACTGTTGTGAACAGGGATGTACCTGATGAAACACTTCAAGTTGAAGAAGATGACAGACCTAAGTTACCATGGTGGAAATGTAAGAAGTGGGCTTTACGTATCTTAGCAAGCCTTTTTTTTTTTTTAAGCCTTGTGCTCCCTGAAGGTTTTCGGCAAAGCATTTTTTTTTTTTAAACAGAGAACAGGAGTATTTTTTAATTTATTTTTAAATGTATTTATTTATTTTTGGCTGCGTTGGGTCTTCATTTCTGTGCGAGGGCTTTCTCTAGTTGCGGCAAGTGGGGGCCACTCTTCATCACGGTGCGCAGGCCTCTCACTATCATGGCCTCTCTTGTTGCGGAGCACAGGCTCCAGACGCGCAGGTTCAGTAGTTGTGGCTCACGGGCCTAGTTGCTCCGTGGCATGTGGGATCTTCCCAGACCAGGGCTCGAACCCGTATCCCCCGCATTAGCAGGCAGATTCTCAACCACTGCGCCACCAGGGAAGCCCAGCAAGGCTTTTTGAAAGATATGGAAGCCCTGGCAATGTTTCCAAGGAGTACAATGAATTTGCTGAAGTATTTCTGAAGGTATTTGCTGTTGATGTCCAACAAGTTTTATTGAAGGTGTTATATCAGTACAAGGAGAAGCAATATATGGCTCCTCGAGTTTTACAACAGACATTAAATTATATTAATCAAGGAGTTTCTCATGCTCTCACCCGGAAGAATCTGAAGCCTCATATACAAGGCATTATCCAAGATGTTATTTTTCCATTGATGTGCTATACAGATGCTGATGAGGAACTTTGGCAAGAAGACCCCTGTGAATAGATATGCATGAAGTTTGATGTGTTTGAGGATTTCATCTCTCCTACCACTGCTGCCCAGACACTTTTGTTTACAGCTTGTAGTAAGAGGAAAGAGGTACTACAAAGGACTATGGGATTTTGCTACCAGATTCTTACAGAACCAAATGCTGATCCTCGAAAAAAAGATGGAGCCCTGCATATGATTGGCTCTTTAGCTGAAATACTTCTGAAGAGCAAGATCTACAAAGATCAGATGGAATATATGTTGCAGAATCATGTATTCCCTCTCTTCAGCAGTGAACTAGGCTACATGAGAGCGAGAGCTTGCTGGGTCCTTCACTATTTTTGTGAAGTGAAGTTCAAAGTGACCAGAACCTGCAAACAGCCCTAGAGCTGACACGAAGATGTCTGATTGATGATAGGGAAATGCCTGTTCAAGTGGAAGCTGCCATTGCACTTCAAGTGCTGATCGGCAGTCAAGAGAAAGCTAAAGAATACGTCACACCATTCATCCAACCTGTCATGCAGGCTTTTCTTCATATTATAAGAGAAGCAGAAAATGATGATCTTACCAATGGAATTCAGAAAATGATCTGCGAGCACAGTGAAGAAGTTACTCCTATTGCAGTAGAAATGACACAACATTTGGCAATGACATTTAATCAAGTAATCCAGACTGGGCCAGATGAAGAAGGAAGTGATGACAAAGCAGCTACTGCTATGGGAATCCTGAATACCATCGACACACTTCTTAGTGTAGTTGAAGATCACAAAGAAATAACCCAGCAGCTTGAAGGAATCTGCTTACAGGTCACTGGAACTGTTTTACAACAGCATGTCTTAGAATTCTATGAGGAGATCTTCTCTTTAGCAAATGGTTTGACATGTCAGCAAGTGTCTCCACAGATGTGGCAGCTACTACCTCTGGTATTTGAGGTTTTTCAGCAAGATGGCTTTGATTACTTTACAGATATGACGCCTCTGCTTCATAATTATGCAACAGTTGATACAGACATACTTCCGTCTAATACCAAGTACCTTGAAATGATATACAGTATGTGCAAAAAGGTTCTTACAGGAGTTGCAGAAGATGCAGAATGTCATGCAGCAAAATTGTTAGAGGTGATAATTCTGTGGTGCAAAGGGCGTGGCACTGACCAGTGTATTCCCTTGTTCGTGGAAGCGGCATTAGAGAGACTGACGAGAGAGGTGAAGACAAGTGAACTTCGAACAATGTGCCTGCAAGTTGCCGTTGCAGCTTTGTATTATAATCCACACCTACTTCTCAACACCTTAGAACATTTTCGCTTCCCTAATAATATTGAACCAGTTACAGATCACTTTATTACACAGTGGCTTAATGATGTTGATTGTTTCTTGGGGCTTCATGACAGAAAGATGTGTGTTCTGGGCCTATGTGCTCTTATTGATATGGAACAAATACCACAAGTCTTAAATCAGGTTTCTGGACAGATTTTGCCAGTTTTTAATTCTTTTATTTAATGGATTAAAAAGAGCATATGACTGCCATGCAGAACAGGAGAAAGACAGTGATGGTGATGATGAAGCTGAAGATGATGATGAAATCGGAGGAACCGGGGAGTGATGAAGATGATATTGATGAAGATGGACAAGAATATCTGGAGATCCTGGCTAAGCAAGCGGGCGAAGATGGACATGATGAAGACTGGGAAGAAGATGATGCTGAAGAAACTGCCCTGGAAGGCTATTCCACAAGCATTGATGATGAAGATAACCCTGTTGATGAGTATCAGATAGTTAAAGCTATATTTGAACTATACAAAATCGTAATCCCGTGTGGTATCAGGCTCTGACTCATGGTCTTAATGAAGAACAAAGAAACCTGTTACAGGATATAGCAACTCTAGCTGATCAAAGAAGAGCAGCCCATGAATCCAAAATGATTGAGAAGCATGGAGGATACAAATTCAGTGCTCCAGTTGTGCCAAGTTCTTTCAGTTTTGGAGGCCCGGCACCAGGGATGAATTGAGTTACCACTTTCCTGCAGTGTGATTGTAGTGAAGAGCTTGTGTTCCTCCTAGTAGCGGTTCCAGAACTGGTTCATGTTACCCACTCTAAACTAACTGATCAATAGATGGACAAAAAAAACCCCAGGAGGTGGGACCTGATCATGCAACTTGGCACTGAAAATGAATCCAGAAGGATTTTGGTGGGGGAGGGAGGTAACTTGGGGGGCAGGGAGTATTTTCTTTATTTTTTGAAGAAAGTAAGTTTCTGACTAAAAGTTCAAGTGACACTGTGGAAATCTGAAACAAGAGGGGATGTCATGAAGGCAGCTTTTCTTTTTCCGAGGAAAAAACTGGCATGGGCTACAGGCCTATTTAAAATGTCTCATTTACAGAATAAGCTCAGAGGTAGATGTAATTTTTACACCTATGAGTATTTGTCCGATTTCTGTCTCTTCCTCACAATTGGGTATCTATTCTTTATATGTAAATAAGATAAGGTAATCGATAGCCTTATTCAATCTTCGTCATTTTCATCATCAAAGATTGTTCCTGTGTAGATTATTGGACATTTATTGTAGTACTACATAACTGATTTTAAAAATGTGCAAATGAATTAACACTTTCCTATTGAAACAAGCCTGCAAGCCTATGTATAAAATAGCAAAATGTTTGCTGTTTATAAAAAGATGGGATGTAATGGGGTGGGGGGCAGGGGTAATTTCAAGTTATTAATTTAAAAATAACTAGCAATTTTGTACCTGGTGACTTTGTGGTGCACTCACCTCTGATAGTGACTTGAATTTGGTACGTTAAAAGGCGTTAGTGATATTTCATTGCTGCTAAAAATGGCAACTCCCTCTGTGTCCTGTTTTTTCTTAAAGCTCTCAGTGTACAAGTGGATATTTGGATAGAAGACCTTACTGTAACAAATAGGAAAGATGATATCTGAAGCGTAAATTGGATATAAAATTCTACTCTTAAAGACTTGATAAAAGAGTATGGCTAAACATCTATATATGCAATCTATTAGAAGAACTTAATTCTGCAAAAAAAAGAACTACCATACAGCCCAGCAATCCCACTACTGGGCATACACCCTGAGAAAACCATAATTCAAAAAGAGTCATGTACCACAATGTTCATTGCAGCTCTATTTACAATAGCCAGGACATGGAAGCAACCTAAGTGTCCATCGACAGATGAATGGATAAAGAAGATGTGGCACATATATATACAATGGAATATTACTCAGCCATAAAAAAACGAAATTGAGTTATTTGTAGTGAGGTGGATGGACCTAGAGTCTGTCATACAGAGTGAAGTTAAGTCAGAAAGAGAAAAACAAATACTGTATGCTAACACATATGTATGGAATCTAGAAAAAAAAATGGTTCTGAATAACCTAGGGGCAGGACAGGAATAAAGATGCAGACGTAGAGAATGGACTTGAGGACACGGGGAGTGGGAAGGGTAAGCTGAGATGAAGTGAGACAGTGGCATGGACATATATACACTACCAAATGTCAAATAGATAGCTAGTGGGAAGCTGCTGCATAGCACAGGGAGATCAGCTCGGTGCTTTGTGACCACCTAGAGGGCTGGGATAGGGAGGGTTGGAGGGAGACGCAAGAGGGAGGAGATACGGGGATATGTGTATATGTATAACTGATTCACTTTGTTATAAAGCAGAAACCAACACAACACTGTAAAGCAATTATACTCCAATAAAGATGTTTAAAAAAAAAAAAAGTTACCATGGTGGAAATGTAAGAAGTGGGCTTTACGTATCTTAGCAAGCCTTTTTTTTTTTTTAAGCCTTGTGCTCCCTGAAGGTTTTCGGCAAAGCATTTTTTTTTTTTAAACAGAGAACAGGAGTATTTTTTAATTTATTTTTAAATGTATTTATTTATTTTTGGCTGCGTTGGGTCTTCATTTCTGTGCGAGGGCTTTCTCTAGTTGCGGCAAGTGGGGGCCACTCTTCATCACGGTGCGCAGGCCTCTCACTATCATGGCCTCTCTTGTTGCGGAGCACAGGCTCCAGACGCGCAGGTTCAGTAGTTGTGGCTCACGGGCCTAGTTGCTCCGTGGCATGTGGGATCTTCCCAGACCAGGGCTCGAACCCGTATCCCCCGCATTAGCAGGCAGATTCTCAACCACTGCGCCACCAGGGAAGCCCAGCAAGGCTTTTTGAAAGATATGGAAGCCCTGGCAATGTTTCCAAGGAGTACAATGAATTTGCTGAAGTATTTCTGAAGGTATTTGCTGTTGATGTCCAACAAGTTTTATTGAAGGTGTTATATCAGTACAAGGAGAAGCAATATATGGCTCCTCGAGTTTTACAACAGACATTAAATTATATTAATCAAGGAGTTTCTCATGCTCTCACCCGGAAGAATCTGAAGCCTCATATACAAGGCATTATCCAAGATGTTATTTTTCCATTGATGTGCTATACAGATGCTGATGAGGAACTTTGGCAAGAAGACCCCTGTGAATAGATATGCATGAAGTTTGATGTGTTTGAGGATTTCATCTCTCCTACCACTGCTGCCCAGACACTTTTGTTTACAGCTTGTAGTAAGAGGAAAGAGGTACTACAAAGGACTATGGGATTTTGCTACCAGATTCTTACAGAACCAAATGCTGATCCTCGAAAAAAAGATGGAGCCCTGCATATGATTGGCTCTTTAGCTGAAATACTTCTGAAGAGCAAGATCTACAAAGATCAGATGGAATATATGTTGCAGAATCATGTATTCCCTCTCTTCAGCAGTGAACTAGGCTACATGAGAGCGAGAGCTTGCTGGGTCCTTCACTATTTTTGTGAAGTGAAGTTCAAAGTGACCAGAACCTGCAAACAGCCCTAGAGCTGACACGAAGATGTCTGATTGATGATAGGGAAATGCCTGTTCAAGTGGAAGCTGCCATTGCACTTCAAGTGCTGATCGGCAGTCAAGAGAAAGCTAAAGAATACGTCACACCATTCATCCAACCTGTCATGCAGGCTTTTCTTCATATTATAAGAGAAGCAGAAAATGATGATCTTACCAATGGAATTCAGAAAATGATCTGCGAGCACAGTGAAGAAGTTACTCCTATTGCAGTAGAAATGACACAACATTTGGCAATGACATTTAATCAAGTAATCCAGACTGGGCCAGATGAAGAAGGAAGTGATGACAAAGCAGCTACTGCTATGGGAATCCTGAATACCATCGACACACTTCTTAGTGTAGTTGAAGATCACAAAGAAATAACCCAGCAGCTTGAAGGAATCTGCTTACAGGTCACTGGAACTGTTTTACAACAGCATGTCTTAGAATTCTATGAGGAGATCTTCTCTTTAGCAAATGGTTTGACATGTCAGCAAGTGTCTCCACAGATGTGGCAGCTACTACCTCTGGTATTTGAGGTTTTTCAGCAAGATGGCTTTGATTACTTTACAGATATGACGCCTCTGCTTCATAATTATGCAACAGTTGATACAGACATACTTCCGTCTAATACCAAGTACCTTGAAATGATATACAGTATGTGCAAAAAGGTTCTTACAGGAGTTGCAGAAGATGCAGAATGTCATGCAGCAAAATTGTTAGAGGTGATAATTCTGTGGTGCAAAGGGCGTGGCACTGACCAGTGTATTCCCTTGTTCGTGGAAGCGGCATTAGAGAGACTGACGAGAGAGGTGAAGACAAGTGAACTTCGAACAATGTGCCTGCAAGTTGCCGTTGCAGCTTTGTATTATAATCCACACCTACTTCTCAACACCTTAGAACATTTTCGCTTCCCTAATAATATTGAACCAGTTACAGATCACTTTATTACACAGTGGCTTAATGATGTTGATTGTTTCTTGGGGCTTCATGACAGAAAGATGTGTGTTCTGGGCCTATGTGCTCTTATTGATATGGAACAAATACCACAAGTCTTAAATCAGGTTTCTGGACAGATTTTGCCAGTTTTTAATTCTTTTATTTAATGGATTAAAAAGAGCATATGACTGCCATGCAGAACAGGAGAAAGACAGTGATGGTGATGATGAAGCTGAAGATGATGATGAAATCGGAGGAACCGGGGAGTGATGAAGATGATATTGATGAAGATGGACAAGAATATCTGGAGATCCTGGCTAAGCAAGCGGGCGAAGATGGACATGATGAAGACTGGGAAGAAGATGATGCTGAAGAAACTGCCCTGGAAGGCTATTCCACAAGCATTGATGATGAAGATAACCCTGTTGATGAGTATCAGATAGTTAAAGCTATATTTGAACTATACAAAATCGTAATCCCGTGTGGTATCAGGCTCTGACTCATGGTCTTAATGAAGAACAAAGAAACCTGTTACAGGATATAGCAACTCTAGCTGATCAAAGAAGAGCAGCCCATGAATCCAAAATGATTGAGAAGCATGGAGGATACAAATTCAGTGCTCCAGTTGTGCCAAGTTCTTTCAGTTTTGGAGGCCCGGCACCAGGGATGAATTGAGTTACCACTTTCCTGCAGTGTGATTGTAGTGAAGAGCTTGTGTTCCTCCTAGTAGCGGTTCCAGAACTGGTTCATGTTACCCACTCTAAACTAACTGATCAATAGATGGACAAAAAAAACCCCAGGAGGTGGGACCTGATCATGCAACTTGGCACTGAAAATGAATCCAGAAGGATTTTGGTGGGGGAGGGAGGTAACTTGGGGGGCAGGGAGTATTTTCTTTATTTTTTGAAGAAAGTAAGTTTCTGACTAAAAGTTCAAGTGACACTGTGGAAATCTGAAACAAGAGGGGATGTCATGAAGGCAGCTTTTCTTTTTCCGAGGAAAAAACTGGCATGGGCTACAGGCCTATTTAAAATGTCTCATTTACAGAATAAGCTCAGAGGTAGATGTAATTTTTACACCTATGAGTATTTGTCCGATTTCTGTCTCTTCCTCACAATTGGGTATCTATTCTTTATATGTAAATAAGATAAGGTAATCGATAGCCTTATTCAATCTTCGTCATTTTCATCATCAAAGATTGTTCCTGTGTAGATTACTGGACATTTATTGTAGTACTACATAACTGATTTTAAAAATGTGCAAATGAATTAACACTTTCCTATTGAAACAAGCCTGCAAGCCTATGTATAAAATAGCAAAATGTTTGCTGTTTATAAAAAGATGGGATGTAATGGGGTGGGGGGCAGGGGTAATTTCAAGTTATTAATTTAAAAATAACTAGCAATTTTGTACCTGGTGACTTTGTGGTGCACTCACCTCTGATAGTGACTTGAATTTGGTACGTTAAAAGGCGTTAGTGATATTTCATTGCTGCTAAAAATGGCAACTCCCTCTGTGTCCTGTTTTTTCTTAAAGCTCTCAGTGTACAAGTGGATATTTGGATAGAAGACCTTACTGTAACAAATAGGAAAGATGATATCTGAAGCGTAAATTGGATATAAAATTCTACTCTTAAAGACTTGATAAAAGAGTATGGCTAAACATCTATATATGCAATCTATTAGAAGAACTTAATTCTGCAAAAAAAAGAACTACCATACAGCCCAGCAATCCCACTACTGGGCATACACCCTGAGAAAACCATAATTCAAAAAGAGTCATGTACCACAATGTTCATTGCAGCTCTATTTACAATAGCCAGGACATGGAAGCAACCTAAGTGTCCATCGACAGATGAATGGATAAAGAAGATGTGGCACATATATATACAATGGAATATTACTCAGCCATAAAAAAACGAAATTGAGTTATTTGTAGTGAGGTGGATGGACCTAGAGTCTGTCATACAGAGTGAAGTTAAGTCAGAAAGAGAAAAACAAATACTGTATGCTAACACATATGTATGGAATCTAGAAAAAAAAATGGTTCTGAATAACCTAGGGGCAGGACAGGAATAAAGATGCAGACGTAGAGAATGGACTTGAGGACACGGGGAGTGGGAAGGGTAAGCTGAGATGAAGTGAGACAGTGGCATGGACATATATACACTACCAAATGTCAAATAGATAGCTAGTGGGAAGCTGCTGCATAGCACAGGGAGATCAGCTCGGTGCTTTGTGACCACCTAGAGGGCTGGGATAGGGAGGGTTGGAGGGAGACGCAAGAGGGAGGAGATACGGGGATATGTGTATATGTATAACTGATTCACTTTGTTATAAAGCAGAAACCAACACAACACTGTAAAGCAATTATACTCCAATAAAGATGTTTAAAAAAAAAAAGGGGGGCTTCCCTGGTGGCGCAGTGGTTGAGAGTCCGCCTGCCGATGCAGGGGGATGCAGGGGTGTCCTGGGGCACCGGGTTCGTGCCCCGGCCCGGGAGGATCCCACGTGCCGCGGAGCGGCTGGGTCGGTGAGCCATGGCCTCAGAGATCCCACATGCCGCGGAGCAGCTGGGCTGGTGAGCCATGGCCTCTGAGCCTGCGCGTGCGGAGCCTGTGCTCCGCGACGGGAGAGGCCACAGCAGTGAGAGGCCCACGTACCACAAAAAAACCAAAAACAAAAACAAAAACAAAAAAAAAAAGAGAGAGAAAGGTGTCTGCTCTTTGAAAGGCCCTGAGGTGAGAATGAAGACAAGCCATAGACTGGGAGAAAATATTTGCAAATCATATATCTTGCTAAAGAAATTGTGTCTAGAAAAAAATGTATATTTAGATATAAATATATCCAAGAAAAAGAATATATTTATTCTCAAAACTCAATAATAAAACAAACAACCCAATTAAAAAATGGGCAAAAGATTTGAACAGATACTTCACCAAAAATGATACACAAATAAGCACTGAAAAGACACTCAACATCATGTATTGCTAGGGATATAATAGTACACAGCTATCAAAATTAAAATACTGACTATACCAAGTGTTGACGAGGAAGAGGAATAACTACAGCTCTCATACACTGGTGGTGGGAATAACAACAGTACAACCACATTAGAAAGCAGGTTGGCAGCTTCCTAGAAATTTAAACGTATGCCTACCATATGATCCAGCCATTCCATTCCTAGGTATTTACCCAAGATAAATCAAAACACACGTCCATACAAAGGTTTATGCAAATGTTCATAGCAGCCTTATTTGTCATAGCCAAGAATTGGAAAGAACTCAAAGGCTCATCAGTAAGTGAATGGATAAATGCATTGTGATATATTCATAGGATACCACTATTCAACAAGAAAAAGGAATGAACTACTGATAAACACGACAACATGGGTGAATCACAGAATAATTAGGATGAGTGAAAAAGGCCAGACAAAAAAAAGATGAAAAACATTTTTGCAAATGGCTGTTTAAATTAACCTTGTCTATCTTTATGTTGTCATATTAAAGCTATAGCCCTGAAACCCTTTAAATACTATAGGAAGATTCCGTACATTATATTAAACCATTCCATTTATATAAAATTCTCCATGTAAACCAATGACTAGTGACAGAAAGCAGATTTTCGGTTGCCTGGGGGACCAGTTAGGGGGTGGGGGAAATTGGAGGAATTAGAAAAGGCATGGGGAAACTTTTGGGATGGTCACTACGTTCACCATTTTGTTTGTGGTGATCATTTCTTGGGCAAATATGTAGGTCAAAACTTACCAAATGCTTCATTTTAAATATGTACAGTTTACTGTATGTCAAGTTATTCCTCAATTAAGCTGTTAGAAAAAGGAGGAGAAGTAGGAGAAGGAGAAGGGAAGAAGGAGAAAATAGATACATGAGCTTAGAGAAGTGGCGTTTGCTAGAGAGAGACGTTTTGGAAGTCATCAGCGTGTAAATGGTACTTCAGACCCTGGGAATGAATGAAATCACTTAGCGAGAGATTAGTCAGAAAAGAGAAGGGGACCTAGGATGCTGCCATAAGAAACACCAAAATTTAGAAGTTTAGGATGGAGAGGATCATGACACATTCTTTGGTTTTCTTAAATTGTTTAAATCCAACCCATATCAAGTTTAAAGCATCTGATCACCATTTTATTCACTATAGGCTGAACCAATAGGAATGCAGACCCATTTAAGAGAGCTTGTAACTTAACAATTATTGTGTCTTTTTTACTTGCTCCTATTCATTAGTCCATAGCACTTAACATGACTATTGTTGATCTTAATTGACAGAAGTCATCTTTTGTTTTTTCCTTAATGCTATTATTTTAAGCTTTTATTCAAAATTATTATAGTGAAAATATTTCTTATATTTCTATGAAATATGCCAGCATATTTTAAAGATATATCGCATTCTAACTTATTTAATGTTCAGCTAACAACATTATATTTGGCATGTGTCATCAACAGCATATAGAACATAAAGGTATTCACAGAAATGAAAATGCAAACATGGTCATTTATCTTTTTTATAAATTTATTTATTTGTTTGTTTTTATCCTTGGCAGTGTCAGGTCTCCATTGTTGTGCATGGGCTTTCTCTAGTTGCGGCGAGCGGGGGTTACTCTTCCTTGAGGTGCGCGGGCTTCTCATTGTCGTGACTTCTCTTTTTGCAGAGCACGGGCTCTAGGCGCACGGGCTTCAGTAGTTGTGGCTCGTGGGCAGTAGAGCACAGGCTCAGTAGTTGTGGTGCATGGGCTTAGCTGGTCCGTGGCATGTGGGATCTTCCCAGGGCAGGGATCGAACCTGTGTCTCCAGCACCAGCAGGCAGACTCTTAACCACTGCACCACCAGGGAGGCCCAACATTGTCATTTTAATTGATATTTATGATATATGTGTCAGTGTATCCTAAATTAAGTTGATTAGAGTATAAAAATACGTAAATTTTGTGTTTAAGCTTAATGTAAATTATTTCAAGTGACTAAATTAACTTTGTCCATTTGTTTATTTCTATTTTGTTATTTTAAAGCTAAAGACCTGAAATGTTCTAAATACTCCAGGAGCTTTTTAAATTCTCATATTTACATCAGAAATGGAGTTTTAGTTTCAAAAACCAAAAAATCCAATGCATCTCTTCCCTCAGTCTTCTCTCCATCTCAAACTATTCACTCTGCTTCTTCCTGCCCATTACCAAATATTTCCATCAGTGTTTATGCTCGCTGGCTCCACTTCCCATCCTTCTCAGCCAATCAGTCTTCTCAAAATGCTCTCTCAAAGTCCACCATGAAATCACGGCCCCCAGCATCCCTGAGTACTCTTCTAGTCTCCTGTTTCTTGAGCTCACTGCAACATTTGAAACTACAGATGGCTCCATTCTTTTCACAACTCCCGTTTTGTTTGTTTGTTTGTTTATTGCTTCTGGGATCCTACCTCCTCTTACTTTGCTGGCTTATCCTTTTCAGTTCCTGAGTTTTTCATTCTCAGCTTAAATTTTGAATTTGCATGCTTCTATTTTCTACCCTTTTCATTCTCTTCCCTCTTCTTGGACAATCCTAGCCCCATCCATCCATGTTTTTCCCTTCAGCCTCCTAAATTATTTGCATTTTCATTTGTTCTCCCTCTTGGAGCCAAAACACCCTTGCCTACTTTAGTTTCTCAGCTAGCTCACACTGGACCTGAAAGACTCAGGTCAAGAAAATATGTAATTCTTAATGGCTTAGAAGCCATATCTGTTCAACAATAAGCAAGCCTGTTAGCAGAGAATAAACCTTACCATAACTATGTTGCAATACTGTGTAAAGTGACAACTAGACAAGCAGCTCCAATTCTCAACAGAATTACTTGAGGGGTAGTTTTCGGACAAACAAACAAAAACAAATATAAACTTGTGGTTGTCAGTTACTGAGCAGTATATAAAAGTTGTAGGAAAAGGCACTCGAAAGTAAAATCTAAGAAAGGGTACGAACTTCCCACTTGGCCCAGAGCCAGGGCTCATTCTACATGAATTTCATCAACATCCTGTCTAGCTGAAAGTAAACAAAAGTAAATTAAGGTATAATTTGCAACCAGAGGATACAGCATTGTGCTGAAGCCTAGAGAGGCTCTGTTCCTAGTGTTTCTGACTCCTCACTGTTCTAGATAAAGCAACTTAAGTGCTACACTTACAGTATAAACCTCTTTGGACCAAACCCAAGATATATCTACAGTGAGGTCCATTTCAGTGTTTAGGGAACCCAGAGGATTTGGAAAGGCTTTATTCTTGTAGGTGCCACTAATGGAAGAATTTGTCTTATTGTCACAAAAGCAAATTTCTCTTCATTTCTAAATCAAATTATTCACTGAAGGAATTCTTCATCAAAATCACAGTTTATGAGGAATAGACTGTATATAATTTGTACCCATGTGTTCTATAATCGTAGAAAATTAACCTGTATAATCAACTATCTTTTCATTTCTTAGAAATACTTTGAGTTTTCTAAATAAAATCTGTGTTTGTAGCTGTTATTATCTGAAGCTTAATATGGACCTCAATCTTTTAATGTCCGTCAAAATATTCCATGTGTGCATTTGGTAAAGAAAAAAGGGGCAGGTGTGTGTGTGTGTGTGTGTGTGTGTGTGTGGAGAGAGAGAATATAAAAGAGAGAATGGGATTAAGAGATGATACAGAAATTAAACATTTATTCAAATTAATTTGTATATAAGATAAATGATGTGAGTCATAAAATATTAGAAGTTTTAATACACATAAGATTTTAGTTATGAATTTTTTAAATGCTTATTTGAATGATGTCTACATTCACATGTAAAATCATTTGCATATCGCTCAGAACACACCTGTTTTTCTTATTTTTTTACTTTTGTGATCATTTTTATACCTGCATCACATGAAAACAGTTAGTGAGCTGTCCACATTAAATTATTTTTAAAACTATTTCTCTCTCAATAGTTCCTCTTACTTATAAAGTAGCAGATAACATCAGTGCATATGTATAGTTAAAAGAAAGACATTCTGTTTATTATTCTTTGATGAAGCTTTACTAGAAATGGGTTATATTCATGTAGTTTGAAGATGAGAACAGAAAATTATAAATCTTAGAGAGACTGCAAGTATGGAGCTGGCACGTCAATGACATTTATAAAGAAGATTATCTTAAACAGCTGTCCATTAATAAGTTTCTGAGCATACTGCTTGGCAGACACATTTATAACACAGGGAAGAGCCCACGAAGGCTTTTATTTCAATTACTGTGACGATTCTCCAGGGTGACTCTTGGTGTCCAGGATGAAAGGCCATTGTAGTTAGTCAATACATTTTCTACTACTGATTTTCTCCACTAATAAGATTGAAGTACATTATTTGTTTTAGGTTTCAAGATCTTAAAAAGGGTAAAGATGTTAGACTTTACAATTAAGCAAAACCCTAAGGTACTGGGGAGGGGTGGGTCCTCTCTGTAGAAACCTGTCTTGTCAAGAGTTATTGAGCTGATGACTAATTATCTATACTGACTTGTACCAGAAGGCAACTGACCACTGCACGTTAATACTGAAAGTAAGCTTCTCAGCAAATCAGCAGATGGAAACTTCCCACAGGATTCTCAGAGCAAGGGCTTTCAGCATGTTTTGATTATTCAAGATGTCTATTCATTAATTTTGAAAAGAACACTGCAACGCCCCCCCACCCCAAATTTTTTTTCGGAAGAGTTAACTTAAAGCAACAGGAAGTAAAATGTTGATCCTGAGATCACAGGAAGAACAGTATCTGACCTACTGCTCTTTAACATACTGTTGATTTTCTTCAAAAAGGATAATAAGAAGGATATTTGCCTTTCCTTATTTATGTATTTCCTTTACACTCTGCCAGTTCACATGATTCAAAGACTTCTGTCCTAAACAAGTGATTGCCAAAGCCCAGCATTATAGAGAAAGAAAACAATTAATTGCTTGTGGATATTTGCAAATGAAGCAACTGACAAAGGATTAATTTCCAAAATTTACAAGCAGCTCATGCAGCTCAATAACAAAAAAACAAACAACCCAATCCAAAAATGGGCAGAAGACCTAAACAGACATGTCTCCAAAGAAGATATACAGACTGCCAACAAACACATGAAAGAATGCTCAACATCATTAATCATTAGAGAACTGCAAATCAAAACTACAATGAGATATCATCTCACACCGGTCAAAATGGCCATCATCAAAAAATAGATATGGGAATATATGTATATGTATAACTGATCCACTTTGTTATAAAGCACAAACTAACACGCCATTGTAAAGCAATTATACCCCAATAAAGATGTTAAAAAAAAAAAAAAAGAAACTCAGAATTCTCACACTGCATTAGTCTATCACTCCCCTACTTCTCCTCTGTACAGTAGGTGCATTTTTTGAGAAAAGTAGAGTTTGGTTTTGTAAATATGTTGATGGGGAGGAAACTACTCAAAGAAAAGCTAAAGCTCAGAAAAATACTCTTAAGATTTCTTTTTCCCAACCGCAGGGTTTAAACATCTTTTTCTCCTCTCGAAAAATAATTTTTGAATAAATTTTAAAACGTCCAAAATGGTTTATGTATTGGTCCAGTTTTATATTGTACTAGGATAACTTTTTTTTTTTTTTTTTTTTTTTTTGACATGGCTCACGGGCCCAGCCACTCCGCAGCATGTGGGATCTTCCCGGACCGGGACACGAACCCGTGTCCCCTGCATCGGCAGGCGGACTCTCAACCACTGCGCCAACAGGGAAGCCCTAGGATAACTTTTAATGTTCTTCCTAAGTTATACCATTGATATTCATCTCTCAAACAGTAGTAAACTAGTGCCAGATAAAAATTGTCACTCACCATCTGCCTCTACAAGGATTAGGTCACTAGTCACCGCAGTTGCTGACCTTCAATACACCCTGAAAGGAATTCAGGGCAGAGATCAGGAATGAGGCACTCTGTGTTCTGGGAAAACCTGGAAGAGCAGGCCTTCAGATAGTTAGATATTTTCAGGAGAAGATTTTATGAGCGCAAATTCTTGCATCTTCTCATATCTAGAAAAGCACTAAAATCATTAATGGAGACATCTATTCCTCGTGACGAGCAGCCACCTTCTTGTAGCTAGCAGTGACATTCTGCCAAAATGTGTGCTTAATTTAAAGTATCCCCCCTCACCAAAGTCATATATATACTGACCACCCCCCTCACCTCTTCAGAGCAGTTCCTCAGAGCTATCTGAGAGGCTGTCCCCAGGCTATCATCCTCATTTTGTCCCAAATGAAACTTAACTCACAACTCTCACGTTGTGTAATTATTTTCAGTCGACACTAGAAACCCTGTAAAGATAGAAGTAGTAACACACATATTGTAGCAAAACCATTTGTATCTTCTAAAATCAATCACTATGAATAAAATAATAAAATAAAATAAAATACCACTATAAAATCTTTACCCTGCCTTCAGGGAGTGTAAGTTTAGAATTAGTATTCTTAAATTATTCTATTTAAAGTGAAGACAAGATGGGTGCCTGAATACTGCCATCCAATGTCAATTGATGAATGTGGTACATAATCCCACCCTTAGAGCTGGTAGAAAATACTGATACTGACCAGGGTTCTTGGCCTTCCCCAATCAATAGAAATTGACTAAAGGCCAGACAAGAAATTCAGACAAGGCTTTATTGGGACCCCTGCTGCAGCAGGGAGGAGAGAGAACGAACAACAGGTTCCCTTGCTAGCTCACTCCCTGGCAGGTAGGGGTGGGACAAGCTTGTTCCTTATATGGGATGAGAGTAGGGGTGAGTCCAGGGGTCGGACTGGAGGGATGGCTTAGGTGTTTTGCCCACCCCTTAGGTGGTGTTCTGTGGAGGAGGCATGTGGAGTACCCTGCTTTTGCTCCCGAAACCCCGTTTTTGCTCCCGAAACCCTGTTTTTGCTCCAGGTTCTTCAGAAGGGGCAGTTGGGTTTTTTGGTCTTTTTGTGTCTTTCGGTCCAGAATTTGCCCCAAATGCACTGTGCATGCAGTTATTTTTAGTCCCATACAGTTTCTTTGTATTTTGTTGCTTGAGGAGATGTTTGTCCAAGTGCAAGCATCGCAGCACTGCAGCAAAGGGTCCCAAGTCCCAGGCCTGTCTCAATACAACCAGAATAATGAATATAAAAATTCAAGTGAACGAAAGCCATGATAAAGAGGACCTACCCTTAGCCTAAAATATGGGTTTTCTGGACATTCATTGTATTGTTAATGATTCAAACCATATATTTTGCCTCTGCCTTCTTGCATTTCTAAGACAATGCTGCTTTATTTTCAGAATGGTTACCATTTCTAACTCTATTGTTTCCCAAAATTTCTGTCACCAGGCTCCATAGAGTTCTTCTTATATGAAGCACATCACCATTAAATCTGTGTTGTCATCCTCTCAGGTACACTGCCCTGGCTCAGGAGGGTTAGGGCCCTAATGAACCGCAAAAGGCTAAGCAACCAGGAATTAATTTCATATTGTTTCCTTGGAACCCTTCCAAAAGTGATGGGTAACAGCCTTAAGAGCATCAGGAACCTATTGCATGAGAAACGAGAGTAAAGTACATTGTATAAAACAAGTATCTTTTTCAGGGAATGCAAAACGATTCCAAGTGGCGGGCAGAGACAAGACTTGAGTATACTGCTGGAACCTCTACCAGATCATCGACACTGAATTCTGAAGGAGGGTAGCTGTCTGGGGCAAATCAGCCACCATGAGTCACAGCCTGAAATTAAGTCAGGGTGAGGGTAGGATGGAGAAAGATATGACTGAAGTTGCTGTAAGCGTGTCTAGCAGAAACAAGTGCAGCTGGATCTCACACTAGCAATCATTTTATTTCCCTTTTAGTCAACTTTTAGCCCTCTGGCTCCCCTTTCCACATCCTGCTCAAAATTCATCCTGCACACACTTCCCTAGATAATCAACACCTACAACCTGCTGACAGAAAAAAAGCACAACATGAGAGTTGCGAGTTAAGTTTTATTTGGGGCAAAATGAGGACTGTAGCCTGGGAGACAACGTCTCAGGTAGGTCTGAGAAGCCTCTCTGAAGAGGTGAGGGAGGAGGTTAGTGTTACATATATGTGATCTTGGTGAAGGAAGATACATTCAATCAAGGACACATTTTGGCAGAAGGTCACTGCTAGTCACAAGGAGGTTACTGCTAGCCATGAGGAGCGGATGTCTCCATTAATGACTTTAGTGCTTTTCTAGTTACGAACATTGAGGTGCATATATCTTTTTGAATTAACAAAAACGTAAATAGTACTTACTGTACAACAAGCACTGTTCTAAACACTTCATAAATGATCTCATTTAACAACCCAGCGTGGTAGAAATCATTATTTTACAGATGAGGAAACTAAGGCAGATGGCTAGTAAGTAATCTGCCTAAAATCACATAACCAGTCAGCAGTGGTTTAGGAATTTAAATGTAGCAATTGGGCTCCAGAGTCTATACAGCAGTTTGTCAGCCATTTGAGTTTGCTATTCTATAAAATATACCCATAACCTGAATAGGTACTAAGAGAATAAAATATGTGTATATAAAAGCTACACAAATATTCCTGTTAGCTTATCATGTCTCTTGAGCCCAGAGAGAATTCTGGATATTAGAACCAGCAGTGAGAAAGAGCACAGTTACACACTGGAAAAAAACACATCTCTAGTTGAGAAAAAACGAAATTCTGGTGTAATCTCAGGTCCAGTGTCCTCTGGGATAATAGTTGCCAGAGCCAGAACTAGACACTTCAGATTTGCACAAATATAACACAAATTACTGGAAAAGATATGTTGCTAAAAGGCCCAACACATATCAACACAAAATATAATTTTCTATGTTGGAAGGTCTTGTAAATATACCCAAATGCTGACTCTCAACTATAATTGTAATAAAATAATTTATATCAATAAAGATGTGTAGAGGGCTTCCCTGGTGGCGCAGCGGTTGAGAGTCCGCCTGCCGACGCAGGGAGCGCAGGTTCGTGCCCCGGTCCGGGAAGATCCCACATGCCGCGGAGCGGCTGGGCCCGTGAGCCATGGCTGCTGGGCCTGCGCGTCCGGAGCCTGTGCTCCACAAGGGGAGAGGCCACAACAGTGAGAGGCCCGTGTACCGCAAAAAAAAAAAAAAAAGTGTAGAATGTATAACAATCAAAGTTAAAAGGAACTCATTTTCGTTTCTTAATTGATATGTCTTAATTGATAAAGCTTACATTCCATGAGGGCAGAAAAGGGGGCAGTGGGAGCAGCCTGGAAAAAGCACAAAAGGCCTGAAGGTCAAAGGAGGCGAATCCTTGAAGAACGAGGACTAAAAGTCTCTCTCATCCATGTTGCCTTTTCGTGAAAAAGAAGGTTTAAGGAGCCCTGAATAATCTAATATTTACAACGTAGGAGAAAACTATTTCCAACATTGAAACTTGGAGCCTTTTTAGATGATTATTAAACAGCATGTACTCTGTATTTGCCAAAAGGAGACTAAGAAAAGTCTTAGTCATGATATTGATTCTGCCCCAAGTTTAAAACTCCTGAGGGGAAATTTTTTTAAATAAAGAGGATGTCTGCTGCACAACAGGACTATATCTTTTTGGAATCACTAATCTAATTAAGTTTTCTTTGCATTTTGGGCTTAAAGATAGACTTTTAGAATGAAACAAAAAGAAAGTCTTCTAAAAACCAAGGAATCAGTAAAACTTCAGTTATATTTTCTAGGCATCATTTGGCTTTTAAAATCCTGATAAACTTCCCTTGAAAAATAAAGCATTTCCTCTTGTCTAGACAACATAGCCTGCTTTCTTTTCAGATAGGGCACTTGGGACCCCGGGCTCTGCCTCTTTTCACTCACACCATCTATGATTCCACATAAACCAGGGCTGTGTGGTCCTTCCATACCCCAAATAGAAAACCCTGCAAGGTGGTGCTTCCTATCATTCTTGGGCCACTGCCTTCAGCAAATTCTGTCTAGAAAAGCATTTGTTCCTGTTTTTTTGTGTTTTTTGTGTTTTTTTCACTTACCTTGTGAGGTCTCATGCCCGTGACATCTGACAGCGGCTTTGGGTGTAGGCAAACTCAAAAAGAGAATGCAGCAAGCAGTGGTTAGGGAGGTGAGTTTCTGTGAGTCAGAAAGGTTGAGTAATCTAACACAGAGCATGTTAAGTTCAGGTCAGCCTTGAATACTAAATCTGAGAAGTCAGTGGTAGTGCTAGTGTGACAGCAGGCAGCTAAATGTTTCCACTATATCCACAGATGGAGTAGTGAAACGCTTCGAATGCTGAATTTTCTTTAACTACCGAATTCTGCCTTTTAAAAATATTGCTTCCAACTTACAAAGACTCTTATAAGACTGCATTTTTGGGAAAGGGGAGCCTTCTTCCTTTAAGGTATATTATTCAGGAACCTCTATATGCATCCCAATGCATTGCTGTTGTACCTTGTAAGTAACTCCAGGAAAGTATCCAGCTTGTATTTCTTTTCATTGCTCACAATACTAGCACGACGTGTTCCCAGCAGTTGAAGGTATGCATGCATATATCATTTGCTTGTCTGTTCACCCATTCATCCATTTATTCATTCATCTAATTTATTAGACATATATTGAGCTTCTCTTCTTTACACCTTGAGGATATAACCACAAATAAGACATAGTCCCTGTCCTCAATGAATTCATAAATCTAGTTGGGAAAAGAAAACTGAGTAAATAACTGTGAATACCATGTGAGAGAGAGGATAATAGGAATTTGTATAGAATACATTGGGCCCCAAACAGGGAGATGAGCACTCTAACTGGGACGGAAGAACTGATCAAAGGAGATTTTTTAATGGTTGTGAAGAGTATTACATGGGTATTTTCCATGAAAGGAAATGCATTCCCAGCCAGGGGTCTAGCTTATGCAAAGATCTAGAGACACAAAATAGTACAGCAGCTGGTTCTAATATATTGACGGAGGATAGAGGACCATGAGAAGGGATGAGATAGATATTAACAAGATGATTTTTAACGGCAGGAGGCATTTCTCTCACAGAACAAAAATAAATGGCAAGCATATCCATGTAATACTTGGGAAATCTTGGTTAGGTGGGTCACTTTAAAGAAAAATGTTAATGAAATGTATTGAGGAGCTCTCAATAATAGAGCCCATGCCAGAAAAAAAGATAGATGCTAATGGATTTTCATAGCAGTGAACGTTCTAAGTGCTACCACATGAAGCAGAAAGTTTCTTCAAAAGGGATTAGTATTTCATAATCTATTTCCATTTTATTTTCATTTATCATAAAGATTTAGATCTAAGAGAAAATTACAGCATCTATAACAGTGTCTGGCACATAGTAAGCACTCAATAAATATGTGTTGATAGAAGTCCCACATAAGGCTGCATTTGGCAAACAAAGAAATGCTTCGGGTACTGACCCTGACTCTTCAACCTGTAACTGCTACTGCTTTTTTGGTAACTCGAGTTGCATTCACTAGGTCTCTTTTTAGTCCCTACTCCTAACTAAGCTTTCCTCTCTCCCACACAGAGCTGGAGATACTTGAATATGTTGTCACAGGGGTGTCTGGGCAGATTTGAAGGGTGTAGTCATCAAGCTATTGGCCTCGCACCTGCAAATCAAAGGAGCAGAGTTGCAGTTGCCACCGTCAGTAGCAATTCAAAACGCACAAATCAAAAAGGGAAAAGCAAGAGCTGCAGGAACTGCCACAATAAAGAAGCAGAGACCCATTTCCTCTGTGTTCTCTCTACTCTCTGCTATTTGGGTGCACATGGCGAGTAGGTGGGGTGGTGATGACAGTGAAGGGAGTGCAGCAGAGAAGGAAGTAGTTAATGAACAAGTCTGCTTAACAGAGGGAGTCGAAGGTAGCGGTACAGAATCTCGGGGCCAGACCCAGATACTGTTTACGGAAATGCCTCTCTAGACTCACTCCTCCACTTAGCTCACCACTTCTGGGGTGCTGCCCGCCACTCCTGCTTCCTCCTGGACCTTTTGAGAATCCCTTTCCTGATACTCCCTTCACTTTCTGTTCTGCAACCACCCCACTTACTCTCTTTTCAGCAAAATGAATCAAAGCCTCAGAAACTATGAGCTGGATAGGTCTTTAGAGACCATCAGACTCAAGCGCCTCATTTCACATTTGAAGAAACATTAGACAGGAAAAGTCTAGCTTCTCATTCAAAACCCTGTCTCTGGTGTGTAGCAGAGATGAACTCTGTCTTCCGACAATCTCCCCTTCCCACCACCCCACACCAAGTCCAAGGCTATTCTACCATATCAGGTTGTCACTGCCCCTAATCAACTGGTTAGCGGATGATTACAGCAGCACATGATAAACATGGACTCTCTTCTGTCTCATTAACCCCTTTCAACAGATCACCAATTGAGATTGAATCCTTCTTCTCCCGTGCTCCGTTCTTTTGTTCCATCTTCATCCTCTCAAACACATACTTTTAAGCCCCAGCCTCACCTGTCCTGCCCTTCCGTGAATTCATCTATCTCAATTCCACTACAGTGCTCTTTCCTTCGGAACTCACGGCACCTCTCATCTGAACTCTTTATTTTGCAAGCATGTTTATCCTTTCTTGATTAAGCCCTTGAACTGCTACTTGACAAGTAGCTTGTATCTTTTCTTCTTACCTAGAAGATAATCTTCCTGAGCATAGAAACCACATTTGTTTCTGTATTTACCCATCAACTAGGATTGTGCTGTGCACAGGATGGAAATGTAAGAAATAGCTGCACAATGAATAGACCCTGGATGCTTTAATAAAAGGAAGGTTGTAATGGAAGACAAACATTTCTTGGCGTGAGGCCCTTGAATACCCTGCAAATCTTGCTGTATAGTGAGCTTCCATATACCAACAAGAAAAGTGGGCCAGGCAAAGGCATGAAGATTCTTTGGTCCTAACTTGTGTTTAAGAATTAGATGAAGAGGGAGGAGAAAGACTTGTTATTCAGTTTATAGAAATTAGAAGAATATGCCTAACTTGCTGATCTAGAAAGTTCTATCCAGGTCTTACATTCTAAGTGCTACAATCCATGCTGACAGTTGGAATTTGGAACACAGATTTACAGTGTTCTTCAACGTGTTTCCCTGGAATCACACTGCAAATCTAGCAATTAACTTCACCCTTCAGTCCCTTCCTTGACGAACTTCTGCCTTATTCCTGAGAAAATATGGGAGGATATGATCTCATCTATGGGTTTTTGGTTTGTTTGTTTGCTTTATGTCAAGCCTGAAGGTCCAAATGCAAATTTATTCCCAGAAATTAATTTGGAACTCCGAATGTCTTTCCCTTATTAACAATATAATACATGAAAAGTAGAGGCTAAAACACAATTAGTTCTATGGTTGAGATACAGCACAGGTAAAATAAATTTCACAAGTCAGACTGAGGACATATCTACCGACTTTTCAGTTTTATATACAGAAATTTGCATATAAAGTTCTAGAATACTGAATTACAGATAAACACTTGGAACAAAATCGTTTCATACATTGGGGACTGTTTCAGCTAAATTTTATCTAGCACACTCGATATCTTGAACTTATTCAATTTTCTAAATTGAATATGGTATACATCAGAGTATATCTACAGTCTTTCCTTGCCTGTTCCCATAAGAAGGGACAGAGCTGAGCACCTAATCAATTTTCATTTCTTTGCAAAATCTGCTTATTTCCTTAGGAAGAAATCAACAACCAGATGGCACTTAATACATGTTACTGCTCAGGACAAACTTCACTTCTATATGTGAAAAATTTAAACCTTAAAGTGTCCCCTATAATTTAAGCTTTAGTTATTTATATTCATTTTGAATTCAAGCAAAACTCTCTCACTTAGTTCAGTTCTATTTAAACTAAATTATTTCAAATGAGAAAAAAATAACAGAATTTTTAATAGTTTAATATCTTGCTCTTACCTAGAATTGTAGCTTATCTAAAAGAAAAAAAAAGGCTGGTATATATCTTACATACCTCTCTATATAAAAGTACAAAAAATAAACATTTTATTTTAATTCAACAAACTACTATGCATCAGTTATATGTAGGAACATGTACCACTCTAAAGGCAATCAGCTGAGTTTGAAATAAACCTTCTCTGCTCTCCGTGAACTTTCATCACTTGCTAGGGTATCTCTGATGTCTTTATCCACATTACTCAGATGGAATCTTAGCAAAAATTGGACTCAACTCTTTAGTGCAAAATTTCTAAGAAGCATTATAGTAGTGGCATGGCATAGAAAAAAAGAGCTCTGTGTTTGGAGTGAGACAGCTATGGATTTGAACGCTGGCTCTGCCTCCTAGTAGCTGTGTGATTTGGAGCAAGTTAATTAACCTAAGCCACAATGTCTTCATCTGTAAAATAATGCCTACATCAGGGACCCACGTTCAGCCAGCTCACAGAGGTACTGCCACACTGGTTAATAAAGAGTTGAAGCACCTCCACACATTGACAAATAGCTGCTGCCTCAATCCCGCTCTACTCCAGGATCCTCTGGACCTCCCCAAATTTAGGAACCAAAGGGTCAATACCTCGCCAGGCAGGGAGGCTTCTGGGATTCTACTCTACTCCCAGGGCTATCATTCTGATTGGTCAGTGCCCTTGTTCTACTGTCTGTTAAACATAAAGTAATAAACTTAAAACGTCTCACACAGATATTCTTAGGATTTAGTGAGATAGCATTTAGCCTAGCATTGAGCAGGAATGTGTGTTCTATATTGTAAACTGTCCTCTCTGTGTTCAATCTCACAGGGCTGAATGTGTCTGCTGTGGCTTATCAAGAAAATCTCTCGCTTCAGAAGATCATAGAAGATTCTACCCCCAGATTATCTCCTCCTTTCTTTGATGGCTGGCAATTCTGACGACATGTCTTTAGTATAAACGTATTTAGCAATCTTAAAATGCAGGGAAAATGAAAGATTTCTAAACTACATCAAAATGTGTTAGCAGACTGATTTTGAATTACAAAATGACTTGATTTTTTACTTTCATACCAATTCATTAAATTAATGAAAGTCGGTACGTTGTTTCTATGTTTTGTATAGTTTGTTCGACATTGTATAATCATAAACGCACACAAAATTAAGGAGAGAAAAAAGGTTTGTGATTTCATTTAACTATGTAGTATGAATCCAAATTGTAATTTGTTTCAGGCAAAGAATGATTCAACTCTCAAAAGAAATCGGAAAATACATTTCTTTTCTCCAACTTTATGATTAAAGAAAATGGCTAATTCAGAAAAACCAAAATCCAAGAACCATATAAATCTTTGACTTTGAAAGACCAAGAGTAAAGAAAGTAAATAGATGCATTGCAAAGAGGTTTGTTTCTTTCCCTGATTTGCTGCTCATCCCTTTTAGTGGGGAACGATAATATGAGTACACATCCCTATGTATTTCTACCCAAAGCTGACCTGCGTGCATGGATCTGAAGCATTTCTGCTCCCCTCTATTCCTGTTGGCCTGCTATGGCATAATTAGCGTAGGATATTAGGGCAGAGAGCGGGTAGCTCGCCAATCAGATTTAGTATTGAAACAGTGGGTGTTGCCACTTATAGCCATTTCTGACAGTACCGTTAGGAATTAAATCATGGCATTAGCTGAGCACTATTTGGCTGTGGAAACCTAGTAGGTCATCACTTTATGCCCTCCTCTCCAGACAAGTGGCAGGTGGAGGCATGCTAGTCCCTGCTAATGCCACGAGCTGGAGGCTGTGGCCAGTAGATGAGAGTTTACAGGGTTTTGTTTTTTTTTTTAATTCATCAGGCCATATGCTGCCAGGCTCTCATGCGAATAGACAAAATTACAAATAATAAAAAAGAACCAACCATTTTAGTGGTTGGCTGTTTTGTGTCACCATTGCTATCGATGTGAGGCTGGTTAATGAAAGAGGAGTCTTGGACTCCCAGTGACATCAACCTAAAGGGACGGATACTTCAAAATCCAAGCTTCATTCAGACCATGTTAAACCCCTGCCCTAGGGTGACTCAGCGCCAGTGTCTATTTGGCTGAAAGCAGGGGAGTCTGGCCTTCCAGCTGGCCTAGAGATTGGGCAAGCTTCTCTAATGCTCCCTGCATCTGAGGCCCATTGTCCGCTGATGTGAGAACAGAGAAAAGGTTAAGTTTCATTTAGGTTGGGTTAAGTTGGGGCTCATGGGTTTATCAGATTCAGGCACACTTAGAATAAGCAGCTTCAGAAAGAAAAAGAGATTAGTCAAGGTAATTTTCTGTTTTAAAATTACGAGAAAAGTAGCATTTGTAGGCTATATGGAAATCCCTAACTTTTTAATATCAAAGACTGCAATAAAAATCTCTCCAAGAAGATCTTAAATTCTTCCTCTGAAATACTTGCATCTAAAATTAAAATGTTGCTAAACTTCTGTATAATTTCTGCTATTTCTATATTCATAATTATTACCAAGTTTCCAGTCTGTACAAATGGAGAATTTCACACCCTGGAGAGCATTCACACATTTATTTCCCATTTTAAGGCAGTAAACTCCTAACTAAAAAGTGAAGTAGACTGACTCTGAATTCATATCTATAAGTATATATTTTAAATGATTCCATTTTAGAAATGTTGTGCTTAACGTTCATTTTCGCCTCTATCGGGTCACTTTGAAGCCATAATTTGCACCTTCTTAAAGACTATTCAAAACCAGTCGTACTCAGTTAATATGCAATGTGTTGCAGTTCAAGAATTGTCAAAATAAAAGTATCGTGGGAATATATACACATGCATGTGTGATACTGAAAGAAGTTTATTATGAGAGTCTCTTGCTCAACTCTTGCTACACAGCAAGGATATTCTGAAGAGTGTTTTGCCCATCGGGGCCAAGGCACAACAAATGTCTTGCAGGAAAGCAAAGGCGAATAATTTTCTTTCCTGTTTTCCTTATCATGTTACCATAACCTGTGTTCCTCAGCGTGTCACTGGGTTTACTTTTACCTCCTGGATAATTTGTAATCTAAAGTATTCTTATGAAACACACATGAGCTTAATTTTACTGTCAGGAATAGTTCCTAGATCCATGGGCAGGGGCAAGGGAATCATAATAGAAGGTTGCAAACGTTTGTCTCCAACAAACTGTCATTAATACACTCTACCAAAATGTGACAGCTTTTCAATGAAGAAAAATTGTTAGTTTATAGATAAAAGTAACATTGTTAAAAAAAACTATTCCATATTGTCTATAAACAATAAGGACAATGAAAGATAATGTCTCCTTTAACTGTTCAAAAGAGAGTCATTACAGAGTCCTATAACAGGGAATAACAGACACTACTGTCACTGATATTCACAGTCCTGCGTTACAAATCAACTTGAATTCTTTTTTTCTAATTTGAAAGGGTTTACTTCATGGGGAGTCAAGGTCCAAGGTGTAACATCTTACAAAGAAGGGTTTACCTTTCCAATGAATTTAAAGCTGAGAAAATAGCTCCCCGATTGACCTTAACTTGAACGTATGTTGAAGTAAAGAGTAATTCAGCCAGTTCATAAGGGATAAATGACAAGATTTTCAAACATTTTCATGTTAAGGGAAACTACATAAGTGAGGAAGAAGTGGTAATGTTCTAATATCTTGGTAGGAAATTTCAAGATGTATTACTTTTCACAGTGAATTCTGAAATTTACAATTCACATTTAATGGTGATAAAAATTCTTCTCTCACATGGAAATGCATGCCCCTTATGGACAAATTTATTTTGCAAAGTAAAATAATTGCAAAAATGTACCTAGAGTTACTATACACTCAAGTACGACAACTAATCATAAATTTTAGGAACAAAGTGACTAATCAAATTTAGTTTTAAAAAACCAAGCACATAAACAACTTACTGATGAAAATCCCACTCTTGATTAGCTAAAGTAATAAGGCCATAAATAAATAAAATACAGATGGTTCTCATGTATAGAAAGCAAAACATTTAACCATATCCTCTAGTGATTCTTTTACATAAATAGCAGATTCAACCACAACTTCATCCCACTGAACTCCGAGTGAAATTATTTTAAAGAATAAGGAGGCTGCACTCTGGAAACGGCTGAATTCATGAACTCATTTATTCATCCATTCAACAAATATTTTTGCCAGGCACTCACTCTTCTAGGCACTGGGCATCTATCTGTGATCAAGATAATCTCTAACCTCATGGAGAGGCAAATCCTAAACAAGAAAGTAAACAAATAAACAAGATAAATAGAGACTGTGGTAAGAGCTACAAAGAAAATGAAGAGGTAATATAATCAAGAAAAACTGAGAAGAGCTACTTCAAATAGCTGAAGACAATTCTCTTCCTGGTGTGAAAAGTATAATATCATTTACTTATGTCATACTCAAAGACACACAAATCAAAGAGTCAAATCTTTGCAGAGCTAAAAAGGGCCTTAGAGATCATTCAACATTATTCCCTCATTTCATAGGATGAAACTAAAGTTCAGGTGGGTTAAGTGGCTTACTCAATGTCCTATAGCTTTAGCTGAACAATTAGCTTTCATTGTTAAAGAGTGAAGGGAAAAGCCCTGTTGGTATTTACTTATTTACTAATTATTCTATGTTGGTGAGACGTACATCTAAATGGCATCACTAAATCTGGTTATCAATCTAGTTACAATGGGAAGAAACTATATAAATAATGATCTTCATCTAATTAGATTGTTTTATAACTGTTATGCAGTACACAGGCCTGAATATCTGATATCAAGTTTTCACTTTTATTCCTTCATACCAATTTTTCTTTCCAGAATGATCTAAGGAGACTGTATTCCTTGGATACTAGATACATAGGCAGATGCATAGCAAACAATAGCAACAACACGCTTTCCCGAACTTTGTAAGAAAGAGCATCACAATATTAAAAATCTATGAGTAGGGCTTCCCTGGTGGCGCAGTGGTTGAGAGTCCGCCTGCCGATGCAGGGGACATGGGTTCGTGCCCCGGTCTGGGAAGATCCCACATGCCGCAGAGCGGCTGGGCCCATGAGCCATGGCCGCTGAGTCTGTGCTCCGCAATGGGAGAGGCCACAACAGTGAGAGGCCCGCGTACCGCAAAAAAAAAAAAAAAAAAAAAATCTATGAGTAGATCAGATCTTAAATCTTATTTAATAATTGTAGTGGTAGTAGTAGTAATAATAGAGGGATAATGCCATCAAACACCAATAAAGCATTTTATCATTAGTTCCATAATCTAATTTGACACTCAAACAAATGAAAATGTCGTAAGTTGAATGGATATTATAATTCTTCTAGAGGTGATAAAGTGAGATTCAGAGAGGATAAGTGACTTGCCCAAGGTCATATAGCCAGCAAGTATCAAAAAGAACTGAAACCGAAGCTTCTCGACCCAAACTTTGTGCGCTTGCACTAGAATACCTATCCCCTCACAAACATGCATCACAAAATCATTGGGTACTTAACACAATGCCAAGATCCAAGGCAGAAAAAAAGACATGGTCTTTGCCACTCAGCAGCTCACAGTGTAAATGTACACACACACACACACACACTGAAATGGATCAACTTGCTTGAAGAATGAAAGAAGCAATGGTCCTCAGCAGCCAGTGACTCGCTCACAAATATTTTTTTTCCTATAAAATGTCCCATTAGTACATTCTCAGGCGTGAAGGTATTAATAGTTCCCAAGCTAGCTATCTGCTAGCTTGTCTTCTCGCTTTCAAAGGGCCACATGAAAGAACATACCAAAGAAGCACATGTGAGCAATTATAACAGACTAATTTGCTTCCATCATTAACCTAAATGCAGTATATTTAAACTATAATGGACAAACAGAGGCAGCATGAGCTAGAGAAGCGCCCCAGGCATCAAAATGTTTTCATTAACTAGGAAATTTGTCCCACCAGGCTAAAGAAATCCACTATAGAAAGATCGATTATTCCATCATCTTGTGGCCAATATGGCTATTATGCGAGTCCAGCTCAGTACAACATCTCTAACTGCAGATGAACTAGCCGTTGGGATTGCCAATTGCTCGCTCAGAGACTTGCATGTAAAGCTCTAAAATGGCCCATTACATTAGGTGGTTCGGAGGCATTTCATGATCCTGACTTCTAGAACAAGCATAGGTAATGAGGCTGACAGAGCCCATTATTTTTACACTCAAGTACATCACATTAAATTAACAGAGGCCACACGATGTGTGACATTTTTTCCACTGATAATCATGTATGTGGTGCCACTTGCGCTACCACATTTTTCTTTCACGGGCTGAACTCCAATAGCCGGTCACCATGCAGCAATTCTGTCAGCACCCAGTTTTCTTTTTTGTTTTGTTTTGATTTTTTCTTAACTGGGAAAGTTATTTTGAGTCATTCTCACTGGTGGGACTCTGACGTAGTCGGAAAAAATTTGAGATAAAATAAAATGTTAGCATGAAGAGAGACAAAATATAAAACTAATACTGGGCCAAATGATGCCCAATATAGATGGGAAAAAAATATGGCCTTACTGTGTCTGTTAGGAAATAATTTTTGACTATACGCTCAGATTTTCAGAAATGGTATTTGCTGATCCTAGTGAATTTTCTCATAAAATGCGGCTATCCTTTGAGGAAATGAAGAAAATATTCTCACCTGCTCTGTACTTTCCAATGATATAATGTGATGCTTTATAGATTCTAATTCTCATACATAAAAAAATCAAACTGAGAATTTCTATTTTCAGTAATGATGGAAATAGTGCACTTGTATCTATAATGTGGCTCTCATTACAGAAATAAACTTTGAAAATGATTGCTAAAATCAAGTAATTCATAAGCATTAAATCTGACTGCAGAACAGTGAAACCTATTTGGGACAAACACACTGAAACACAGATATTCAAAAGTGTGCTTCCATCACAGTCTCTTTGAAAGGAACTGTAAAGCTTTGCTGCTGCCATGTGGAACTAAGGCGAGAATTTAATACAAATGTGTAAAAGTGTTCTTATTTCATAGTTACATGGTCTTTCTTTTTTTCCTTTATTCTTTCCTTCCTTTCATCCATCCTTCCTTCCATCTTTCTTTTGACCTAAGGTAGTTTACTAGAAATTGACCACCTGGCTCATTTATAACATATAGCTCCAGACGACTTTCATAAGTAAAATATCAAATCTACCCTTAAATGCTGAAGATTTGCCACCAGCAAAATATTCATCTGTGTGTACATAACTCATCTTTGTAATGCAACGTCTTCACCCATGAAACTAAAGTTATGAGAAGTATTATCCTTGAAACACTGTACATTTACAAATGCTCAGTACACCTACTATTTCATTTGACGAGGGGATATTTCTGTGGCTCTGTTGAAAAGGTTCATCCCAAAACAGGTTTGTCTAAATTATTAAAAAAAAATTATCACTTTGAAAATATCATTTCAAATGGTTAGATCAATTAATCTCAGTCTGCAACAAAAATTTCACCAATGGACCCCATCTCCAGCTAGAAAACTCTTCTTCCATACCCTTGCATCATCACTCTCACATCTCCAGCTTCCCATACTTACTGATAAAGAAAAAAATCCTGGACTTATCCAACAAGTTGTCTTGAGACACTCTCTTCAGAGAAAAGAATAACTTCTAACAATTGTGCTGATACATTGGAAACATCAGCCTTGAAAACGTTCACATGGTGTTCTCTGAGCTTTGTAAGGTAAACGTTGTCCGGGACACTGCTCTGGGCTCTGTGTCTCACTGATTAAGTCTGTCAGTTACTGGAAAGCTGCAGGCTTCTCCCTGTCAGCTCAGGTTTATGTGCAGATAAGTCATGTGTGTAAAGCACACTGGATGCCACACTAACAGATGCCCATAAAACATGAGATATGGATGTTGGTTTTTTTTGGTTATTTTTTAATCTTTCTTTTGGATGGATGTCATTTTTAAAGCCTCTCAGAAATGAAGTCATTTGCAGAAGCAGTCTTAAGGGCCTAATAAGCCAATGTAAATTTTTTACGATTGTCACAGGATTAATTGGGTTACACAGAATTGCCCCCACCCCAAATGCTTTCAAACTTGAGAATGGAAGCATCCCTGCGTAGAGGATGGACCTCACAAGAGGACAGAAACCACTTGACAAGAGTGTGATTCAAAAAGATGCACTTGAGAAGGTCACCAGTCCCTCAATAATATCCTCATTGACTTTTGCCACAATGGTATCTTTCTTTCTTTGTGTGTTCTAGACTGCAACAGCTGAGCGGAGGGAAACAGAAAGCATGATTAAGGCACCACAGATAAAATTCATTTTCTCACAATCTTGGTAGGACCTCGGCTTGATTATAAAGACACAACTCTATGTAGATAAAGATGTAAAGAGGCTTTTTCTCCGAAATAACTTTCTCCATTAATTCTGAAGCAAGATTACTGATCCAGTTTACCGGATAACTCCTTTTTTCCCATATCTAAGGTCTAATAGATTATAGGCGTTTTAGAAAAATTGGTGTATATAAGATGCTATAGCTTGATTTATATCTATTATTGACTTTCACTACAATTTTAGGATTCAAAAAATATCAGCCCTAAAAATTAATTTAAAAGTCACCTTTGAAAACATTAATGGTTGCCTCGACATGCTCTGGATAAGGAAGCCCCACCCCCAGGCACTGCATTACCACTGGCAACGTTTCCCTACTTCTAGAGTCTAGAATCTAAATCGCTCTGCCTCCTCTGAGCCTTGAATCTCATATTATCATACTTTATCAATCACTACTCCTCCCTGTGAATCATTAACCAATTACTGGATCATTTCCCATCATTTCTTAAAGTATTATTTCCAACTAGCTTCCAAAACTTTACATCTTGAGTCATGTTTTAGATTAGATTTAGCTAATCCTCTCTGCTGTAGACTGAACGCGATCCCCACCCTACCCCCACAAAACTTCATATGCTGAAACCTAATCACCGACGTGATGATATTAGAACGTGGGGCCTTTGGGAGGTGATTAGGTCATAGGAGCAGACCTAATCATGTATGGGATTAGTGCCCTTATCAAAAAGACCCCAAAGAGTCCCACTGCCCCTTCTGCTATGTGAAGACACAGTCTATGAACCAGGAAGCGGGCCCACAACAGACACCAAATCGGCACCTTGATCTGGGACTTCTCAGCCTTCAGAACTGTGTGAAAGAAATTTCTGTTGTTGATAAGCCACCTAGTCCATGATATTCTGTTACAGCAGCCCAAACCGATCAAGAAAGCACTATGACCTGTCTAAATGTGTCTTCCTTCCTCTTTTAATAAAACTTGGTGACTTCTACTTATTTCAGCTTCTCTATAAAGCATTCCATAATCTTTCTGGCTTTTCAAACTTCAAGTCACTTGGGCATCTTGTTAAAAATGCAGAGTCTGACTCAATAGTTCTGGATGGAGAGATTATGCATTTCTAACAAGCTCCTAGGTGATGCTGCTGCTGCCAGCCCTCAGGTACCCTTTAAGTAACAAGGTTCTAGCTGACAGCTGTATCTATTTCCTCTAAATTCATATAGGGCAGGGCAGGCACCATGCATGATTTATCCATCTTTATATCTCCAGTGAATCACAGAGTACTTGGCACATCACAACATTCAATAAATATTCGTTGAGTAAATGACTGACTGAATGAATACATTCAATGTAACATACATTCAGTGTAACATTCAGTCTGGCGATTAGAAATTCTGCTTAAAATAGAGTATTTTTTACGTACTTTTTCTTTGACTGAAATTTAGTTTTGCGCGGGTATCATATTGTAGTCCTTTGCACCTTTAAAGAGCTATATATGCCCTTTGGGTCCACAGAAAATAGATACTCAATATAAACATTGATTAAGCTGTCAATTGCTAAAAGGATTGATTGAATAAGTAACTGTCAAAGGCCAACAATCTGCACATGAGCTACCTAGAATGCAAGGGTCATTTGACAAGCTGACCACACTAATAAATGGAAAGCTTCATGATCATCAAAAGGCTGAGTCAGGGGACAGAAATGTTAAAATGAGCAACCAGTCAAAAAAGGTCCTTTGTAGACACAGACACACTCTAATGAGAAAAGTGCTTCAGTTAGTTAAAATGCCAAGCCAGTGGTTGATATGCTTGGGAATAAAACCAAGCATTATTATTCGGGTAGGCAGATGGTGCTCTTTTTTTTTTCTTAATTCAAAGCTTCACTTTTGTAAATAACAATGGAGATTGAATAACTGGCACATACCAAGCTTTGCAGGTTGTGTTAAGGGTGTTCAGCAATGAATTTCCTCAACAATTTCTGCCTTTGGAGTATTTAAATGTATACTGACCTGCAGTATGATTTATTCAGTATTTCCCGTCTGTGTGTTATCTTCTCAATTTGGACGTAGCCGCCCAGGAGTAGGGACCTTATCTGTGCATATGGTGGGCACACAGTAATACTTGTTGAATAAATAAAATATTTAGACGAACTTGGATAGCACACAATTCTGGTTCCAGATATGGATCTGGTATTAAGCAGAGAAGAATAAGAAAGGTTCAAGAAGTGGAATTTGAGGCATGTAACGAGTTGATTCCCAGACTGGAGAGAGACTTCATGTACATTGGATATGAATTTCTTTTTCTTTTTCTCAGTTATATCCCCAGAAGATGAACTAGCTTAGAATTCTGCCAGTGACTAGTTCTTTAAAAATATCATGTCATGTAAATAGATGAAAACTGCAGTGCCCTGAAACTTTCAGAACCACTTCATCAAACATTGACTATGCCATGAGATTACAAATAAACAGGTACAAATAATTTATCAGTAGGGGCAATGTGCTGTTATCTTCTCATATTTGTATAATATATGTATTTGTATAATAATATGTATATATATGGCTCAGATTACTATATGGTTCAAAATATAATGCTTAGAACTCATGTTTTCATCTATTAACTACCTATTCTGCAATTACTTAGACAATTATGCTTTGATTCTGCTTAAAAAGCATTCTGCAAAAACATAGGGGCTTCTCATACATATAGGATTTAAAATAGAATGGAAATAGCAATCTGTAACTTAAAATTATACATAACGTTTAGCATCATTTAAAATTAGAGCACCAGAAGAAGCAGATTTCCATGGCATTTTCATTATGCAGAGAGGTAAACAACAAATAAATAAGTCATACATGAATATGAAATTAACAGCACGATAATTGCTTTATTCCTAGATTGTGTGTGATATTAAATCCTCAAATAAACACTTACTTAACCTCATTCTCACATATGGCTATTGCTTTTCTCAAAAGCAGCATACCTGGAACACTCAAACTAAGACAGCTTCCGCAAGTCCACAGAAATCACTGCCACCCCCTGGAAATTTCATAGCGGTTTCTTTTCAAGCTCTAGTATTGGAGGGATATTAGAGAATCCATGGAAGTGAGAGGAAATGTAAAAGTCAGTAAAAAAATGCATTTCACATATTATTATTTTGCACGTGACATCATACTTCACTCCTCTGCTAGTTCTTTAAAAAGCCTCATCCGGATCATTCAGCCCAGCCATTGCAGGGAAGTACTACCACCCCACTGAGACCAAGTCCAAGCACTCCCTCTCTTGCACGGACCCCCGCTGACTTGTTTTACAACATTTATGCAGGAAACTGTTAAACCTTATATCTGCTGAATTTTTCCTTCTCTGCAGAAATTCTTTTTTTGTATTTTTCTTTTGACTCTTAACAGCAGCTGAAGTCTATCTTGTGCTCTGGGCCCAGCTTTGCCCTAAGTTTAACCCAAAGTAATGGTTTCTCTATCTTACTCAGAGCCTGAAACTTACTCATTTATAAAGAGGCTTCTGACACTACTGGAGTTTTCCAGTAAGCAAGGGTTAAAGGGTCAGTAATAATGTTACCTCTACCCTTTGAGTATGAAACTGTTAATGTTCAAAGTTGTTTGATGTAACCTGATAAAAACATCTCATCATTTTCCACAAGGCACTCAAATGTAAGGTTCGGAAGGGATGTATAGCCCATGTACTATGACACTATCTTTCCTAGCAAGAAATACCAACCACTTCATTGGAAACCAAAGACTGAAAAATAAAAAGGAAAAACTTGAGACAATTATGAGATCCAAAGAAAAGAAAATCCTGTTATCCCAAATAAGCATGTTTAAAAATTATTAAGTTCTATTGTTCTAGTGATGAAATTAGTACGTCTTTGTTGATCTAAACTTAAATTTGACACAATGGGTAAATTTAAGCCTGAGGCTTTTATGCCATTATCAGAGCCTCTGTCAGTGAGTGCTTTAACCTAATTATATTTGATGCAGCAAATCAACAAAACCACTGCTGGTTATGACCTCTGCCAAGAGCACTAGCGAGCTAGACAAATGGAGCTTAAGATGCTATTCGTTGTTCTGTTGCAAAGTTCCAGATACAAGCCGACAGGAGGCTGTTGCTCGACTGGGGCATGCATCCACCAGATGGCATTCTGCACTGGCTTGTGGCAAAGCTCACAGGGATACTGGCACATTTTCTCTGTCAAAATGAAGGTTTTCCAATTACAAGGAGATAATGCGAGGAGATGCAAACTTAATCTCTTGAACAAAAGGTTGCAAGCTGTGTAATAGCCATTTCAGGGGAGTGATTTCACTATTGTTCAATTGATTTAAACATTGCAGATCACAAAATAGGCCATCTTTCCTAATAAAACCAAGGAATCGGCCGCAGTCGATTTTATTTCCTGGAACAATGTTGTAATGGTTTCATCATCTGAGCGAGGCTTCTTTTGAATTAATGCTCTACCATTGAATTGAACCCTGCGATTATTTTTGTTTGTCCCTAATGTGTGGACAGGTACAAAGAAGCCATTTTTCCCTTTCGTGAGACACAAAATGCCTTAAATGAAGGCTTCAGGTGTGATGTTATAACAGACCCCTGTTGTATACCAGACCATAGAATGTCATTAGGAAGACTAGACATGTTAAATGGTAAGAAGGCACCATTATCATCAAAACCTGTGAGACACTTTAGCAAAAATGTTTGCTTCTTCATTTTCTAACCCAGTGAGCACTGGCAAAAATTGTATGTAGAACTATCAATAGCTATGGAAATAAGGTGACATGCCTCAACACTTGTCCAAAAATAACTGACCCATCAAAGCAAGTCAGTAGGTACTTTGTTGTAAGGTTACTTCTCAGGAAGGGGTGAATTTGCCACTTGACATAAACACGCTGTGACAAAACAGGAGAGTCATTGTATATCCACCCTGCAAATACAACGGGGATGAGAGCTTGTGTGTGCGACTTCCAGCAGAATGTTTCATAGGATAACCATAACCACACTCCTGTACCGAATACTTTATACAGAATTTCAGCTATCCTTCAATATTTATGCTGGATTCGTGTGTGTGTGTGTGTGTGTGTGTGTGTGTGTGTGTGTGTGTGTGTGTGAGAGAGAGAGAGAGAGAGAGAGAGAGAGAGAGAGAGAGAGAGAGAGATTTAAGGAGGATCAACCAATCCCCAAAATTTTAAGCACAGATTCAGGATATGCAACAGGACAGGGTAGACTTCCAAACATTAATTAAGCAAACACATACAGAAAGTACTTTCACATCAAATTCCAAAATCATTTAAAACACCTGTTTTACTCATTTAGCTGAAGATCAATGTTGCAAGGTTGTATAAAACACCGAATTGCAGTCAATAGGGTAAAACCACAGTAAGCAGATGCCTTTTTTCGTTTCCACAGGAAGGAGCTGGGAAAGTGTCGTGTTTTTTTTAACTGAAAATTCAGTCAGCTAAATAAAGCACGATTATAAAGTCTTAGTCTCCACCGTAACATTGTAAGATCTGTAAATCAGTCAGAAATAAATGCAAGTACTTCAAATCAGAAAACTTAGATTCCTACTGAAGAGCTAAAATTTTCAAGCCATGAGCATTTTTAAAAAGTCTCAACATCAACATAAAGTGGTCTATAACAGCTGTTGTAAAGCTCGACATCAATTTTATGTTGGCTCACCCGCTAAACAGCGATCACAACAACATCCCTTAGGAGGCATTTAAGGGCCCAAGCGGATAGCAATTTAAAAACTGAGCAGAAAAAAAAAAACAACAGCAGGAAATCAAAACTAATTCTTAGGCTGTTTACGAAAATACTTCTCCCTATGTTCTTGTACCACCACCTAGTGGTTACGTAGCTCTCAGTCTGCCCATTAATAGAAACCAAATAGAAGCTGTTGTGATCTTAACAAATGGAGAGAAGAAAGGAAGGAGACAGGAGGAGGGAGGAAAAAAGGAAGGAAAACAGGAGGAAAAGAAAAACAGAAAAGAGAATATAAAAAGAAAAAAGGAAAGAGGAGAAGAGGGTAAAACCAAGCAAAAGCAAGTACACACACCATTTCCAGGTCTTAAGATCTAATTTCTCATAAAAGCTATAGAATGCTATCAATTGAAATTAAAATATTTAAAACCATTTTGTTTTGTGCATTTATCAAGTACATGAAAATTCTGTAGTTGAGATGACAACAGCCTGTTTAAAAAAAAATTATTGGGCTTCCCTGGTGGCGCAGTGGTTGGGAGTCCGCCTGCCGGTGCAGGGGACGCGGGTTCGTGCCCCGGTCCGGGAGGATCCCGCGTGCCGCGAAGCGGCTGGGCCCGTGGGCCATGGCCGCTGTGCCTGCGCGTCCGGAGCCTGTGCTCCGCAACGGGAGAGGCCACAACAGTGAGAGGCCCGCGTACCGCAAAAGAAAAAAAAAAAAAAAATTATTGGTGAATTTCTAGAGATTTATCCTACACTACAGAACCTACGGATACATTCCCCTGTGTTTCTGAAGTGCTATAAGTACAAAATTACACAGGTATTTGTAAACCTCACTGTTGATCAGTTTACGTAAATTATGGAACATCCATAAAGTAAAGCATGAAATAGAGCTTTATGTTGCTGTGGAACAATCTCTAAGGTATTTGGTTAAGTTGGGGGAAAGCAAGATGTAGAACAATGTGTTTTACAAACTACCACTCGGACGAAAATATGTTTTCTTTTATATGTATACAGTGTCTCTGGAAGAATAGACAAGAAGCTGGAAAAATTACATCCACAGAGGGGCCCGGGTGAGTTGGAAGCCAAGGTGGGATGGACACTATAGTTTTGTAGTTATTGCCTATTTAAAACCAAATACATTTTAAACCTAAGGAATAGTACATGATTAAAAGAAACTAAGTATTAATGTGGCTTTTTTAAAATCAATAAAACCACCTCTGAAACTTTCTGTTTGAAGAAAAATTTGTCACATTGAATGTGAATATAAATTTAATCTAAATTTAGTGTAACTGTGACAAAACTGAAGTTTCCATTTTTCTCTATAAAAAGAAATACAGTGGTCCAAAGGAGAGAAATTATTTGTAAAAGGCATAAAATTAAAGTAATGAAATACTAAAACCATTTTATGCTCACAGTTTGACACTCTCTAGAGACCTGGGTTGGGGAATATTCTTTCCAAAGAGTTAGGATGTTTTGGGCCCTCTACTCTGGGCTGAACTGCTTGGACAGTGAGAAAAGGACGTTGGAAGCAGCAGTAGTTGCTCACCAGATATCTAAAAGTAGAAAAGTCAAGAACTATTAGGAGTAAAAAGAAGTAGGGAAGGTATATATAGTCTTTAGTAGAGAAGGAATGCGATCTGGACCATTTGGACTCAAATCAACCTTGACAAAGAACTGTGCTTTTAGACCTTAGCCGTTGTCTTCCAAATGCGGCCACACCCACAGGCACAGAAAGAGGTTGATAAAACTGGCAGAAGAACAAGGTCTATTACAAATTTTTGTGTTAAAATGTTCATTGGTTAAATACAAACATTTAACATATGCCACTGTTTCTGTGATCCTGATTTAGTAGTGCTTTATTTAGTATTATTCTAGGGGCCTCACAAAATGAAAATATCTGACAAACCCTAGAGAAGACCCTGAGTCCTCAGGAAAGCTGGAAGATAGGTTTAGAAAGGAAAAAGAAAACTCAACAGGTTTTGGATCATGAGACCTGGGGAAACTGGGACTGGAGAGGGCTATAAGAGTGCTAAAGGAATAAGGCCGGCGTGGGTGAGGCACAGACAAGGCAGTGCTTCTACCTTCTACCTAAGAAAACCACCCTAACAAAAAAGAAATGCATTGGAATCCTTGACTTTTGTTTCATGACCTGATAAAAACATTCTACCCTTGATACGCCTCTTTTCTTTTTTGTTGATATTCTTATTATTCACTATATTTCAAAGGTCAATATAAGCTATGCCACTGAGATGGTTAATTGTATGTGTCAACTTGACCAGGCCATGGGGTGCCCAGATATTTGGTTCAACATTATTCTGGGTGTGTCTGGGAGGGTGTTTCTGGATGAGATGAACGTTTGAATCTGTAGACTTGAGACAGGCTGGGACCTGGGACCCTTTGCTGCAGGGCTGCAGGGCTGCACCTGGACACACCTCTCCTCCAGCAACAAAATACAAAGAAACGATAAGGGACTAAAAATAACTGTAGGCATGTGCAGTTGGGGCAAATTCTGGACAACAGGTACAAAAAGACCAAAAAACCCAACTGCCACTTCTGAAGAGCTGGGAGCAAAAGCAAGTGTTGGGAGAAAAGCAGGGTACTGCACATGCCTCCCGCATAAAATACCACCAAAGGGGTGGGAAAAACACCTAAGCCTCCCCTCCCGCCCAACTCCTGGACACACTCCTACACTCACCCTTGGGGAGTAAGCAAGGGAAACTGTTACTTGTTTTCACTCCCCCCTGCTGCAGCAGGGGCCCCAATAAAACCTTGCCTGAATTCCCTGTCTGGCCTCTTATCAATTTCTATTGATTAAGGAAGGCCAAGAACCCTGGTCAGTATCAGACAGAGTAGAAGATTGCCCTCCCCAATGTGGGTGATGCTTATCCAATCATTTAAAGGCCTAATAGAATAAAAGGCTGAATAAGAAAGAATTCTCTCTCGCTGACTGTCTTCAGCTGGGATATCAGTCTTCTCTTGCTTCTGGCTCGAACTCAGACTAGAAGTGACACCATCAGCTTTTCTGGTTCTCAGACCTTCAGATCAGACTGGAATTTCACCTGGCTCTGGGCTTCTCAATCTCTGTAGTCACGTGAGCTAATTCCTTATAACAAAGAAATACCTACCTACAAACATATATACATACATACATACACACATATGCCCTATTAATTCTCTTTCTAAGCAATCAGAACCCTGACTAATAGGTGCTTAGCACCCTGACTTACAGTGCTAAGTTCTGTAAAAAGTTCTTAAGTAAGTAAACATGTAAAATACTTAGTCTTTAAACTACGAATAGATCATTGTTGGGAACTTGGTGTGAAATCAATACTACTACATCCTGTTGAGGGTAAAAATATTCCTTAATTAACATATTATGTGAACCTAATATTAGACATATTAAAATATATTGTTTAATATTTTAGAATATTCAATAATCGGAAGTGACTAGGTTCTCTTTGGGCAAAGGTATGGGGAAGAAGATATGTCCAAGAAGCAAAGCAGCAAAGAGATACTCCCACGATGAGGCTGGTCCAACCTCATAGCTTTTGTATAAAATTAGATCAGTGCTCACTACCATAAGCACTGACCCTTGAAAACAATATAACAAATTTATTTCTGCATTAAATTTATATCATTCCTTCTTATTGCAAAGTAACATTCCATCATATGGATATATCACAGCTTGTTTAAGTGTTCACTTGTTTCAGGACATCTAGGTTGCTTCTAATTTGGGGCTATTACCAATAAAGGTACTATGATTATCTTTGTATAGGTTTTTATAATTCTTTATTTCTCTGAGATAATGTCTAGGAGTTCAATTACTGGGTCATATAGAAGTTGCATGTTTAGTTTTCTTTTTTTTTTTAAACAAAATACCAAACTGCTTTCCAGAGTGGTTGTACCATTTTACATTCTCACCAGCAGTGTATGAATAATTCAGTTTCTCTGAATCCTTGCCATCATTTGATATTATTACTGATTTTATTTTAGCTATTCTATTAGGCATGTAGTGATATCTTCATTGTGGTCTTAATTTGCATTTTCCAAACAGCTAGACTGTTGACTATCTTTTCATGTACTTATTTGCCATCACTATATCCTCTTCAGTGAAATGCTTCTTCACGTCTTATGTCTATTTATATACTGGATTTTAAAAAATGTTTTCAAAGCTTTTTACATATTCTATGTATCAGTCCTTTGTCAGATATGTTTGCAAAAACTTTCTCCCAGCTTTTTTCTCTGTTGTTTTTTTCATTCTCTTAACAGGGTCTTTCCTAAAGCTAAAGTTTTATTTTTGAATTTTGATAAACTCTGTCTTTAGGGATTGTGATTTTGCTGTTGAGTTTAAGAACACTTTGCCTAGCCCTAGACCCTGAAGATTTTCTCATGTTTTTTTCCAAGAAGTTTTAGTGCTTTATGGTTTACATTTAAGTCCATGTGTTCAAGTAATTTTTGTATAAGGTATATAAAGTATTTTGTATAAAAACTTAATCCAAAGTTCATTTTCTTTTTTTCCCCATTGATGTTCAATTCTCCAGCACCATGTTTTTTAACATTATCTTTCCTCCATTAAATCGCTTTTGCACCTTTGTCCACAATTAGTTGGCATATTTATGTGAATCTATTTCTAGGTTCTCTATCCCTCTGCCACTACCACACAGTCTTGATTGCTGTGGCTATTTAATAAGTCTTGAAATTAGGTAAATTCTTCCCACCTAGTTTTTTTTCAAAATGGTTTTAGCTATTTTAGTTCTTTTGCTTCCCAATATGTTTTAGAATAATCTTTTCTATATCTACAAATAATCTTGCTGGTATTTTGACAGGAATTGAGTAAAATATGTATAACAATTTGAAGAGAATGGTCCTTTACTACTATGTTGAATTTGTCAATCCATTAACATTGTATGCCTCTACATTTATATAGATGTTTCTTTCATCAGTGTTGTATAGTTTTCAGCAACAAGTCCTGCACATGATATGTTAGATTTACATCTAAGTGTCTCTCTTCTTTTGAATGATTTTAAATGGTATTTTATTTTAAGCTTCAGTGCTCATTGTTAGTATACAGAAATGCTATTAATTTTATCTTATATCTTATGTTTATCTTATATCTTTTGACCTTATGTTTATCTTATATCTTTTGACCTTACTGAACTCACTTATTAGTTCTAGAGGTTTTTTATAGATTCCTTGGGATTTTCTACAAAAACAGCCATGTCATCTGCAAATATGTACTGTTTCATTACTTCCTTTCTAATCTGTATTACTTTTATTTCCTTTTCTTGCCTTAATGCATGAGCTAGAACTTCCAGCATTATGTTGAATAAGGGAGGTGGGTGTGAATATCCTTGTTTTTTTCTGTCTTAGAGGGAAAGCATTCAATCTTTCACCATTAAGTATAATATTAAGTATAGTCATTTTATAGATTATCCTTATCAAGCCAAGGAAGTTCCCCTCTATTTCTATTTTTCTGAGAGTTTTTATCATGACTGTTTACTAAATTTTGACCAGTGTTTTTTCTGTATCAATTGATATGATCATGTGACTTTTTTTTTCTTTCATCTATCAATATAGTGGACTACATGGATTAATTTTTAGATGTTGAAACAGCCTTGTATACCTAGAATGAAACCCACTTGGTAATGATGAATTCCTTTTAGATATTGATGAATTCATGGAGCACTGATTGAAAATTAAGTGTATCTAATTGTCAATTGGACACCTGAACTCCCACCCCCACCCTGTATGACCTTCCACCACTCTCATGTAATAGGTACTTCCAGGACAATAGACAGCTAAAGAAAGGGTGAGGCATCTATGGAAAAAGGGGGTATTAAAAGAAAGCCTGAATGCCAATAGTAATATTCCAGTCTCCCCACCTCCCAAACCAGACCATGCTCCAGTCCACACGCAGGCAAACAAGATATACTCCCAGGCTGAAAACTGGAAGATTCCTTTCATTACTAAACTAAACCAAAGAGGAAAATCCTACCTAAACCACCATTTATGTGTTTTTACCATGGAAAATCCTTTTTATCCTATAGTGAAACCCACACACTCAGCGAACACAGCCATGCACACAGAACTTCCAATCAGCTTTTTAGTGACTGACTCTTAAATATAAACAATCAAGAATCACCTGGCATTTAAGGAAATCTGCTGATGTGAAAGAGAGAAACCAAATGAAATAAGCAGAAAAATAAAAATTTGGAAGAATCAAGAACAATGCAGTAAGCTGAAGAAAAGTTAAAAGAGAGACAGGAGATATTGCATGCATGAAGAAAGAGAGCAAGAGACCAGAAAAAGGAATATTCAGAGAACAAGAACGGGCTCTTAAAAACCAAAAACATAATAGAATAAAAGATTCAAAAACAGGTTGGAAGGTAATGTTGAGGATAGAGCTTAGAAAATTAAACAAAATCAGAGAAAGTATGAAAGCAGGAGAGGAAAAATAAGAAAATAATAGAATCAGATGAGGAATTCTAATATCCATTAATAAGAGTTCCAGAAAACTATTTCAGACAAAATAAACAGGGAAGATATTATTAAATAATAACTAGTCTGTGATTAGGACTGGAATAGAAGACAGAAGTTTCAAAGTGCTGACTTTGAGGAAAACATTTAAACTGATATGTTAGCTATGTGTGAAACTATATTAAGACAAGTTTTAGAGATGTAGTAGTATGGAAATGAGTTAACCATAAGAACATAGAAAACTAAGTAAACAAAGTAAAATTAGGCAATGAGGGGTGACAGTAAGTTGTATAAGGAAATGTAATTATAAAATAATATATTGCTTTGCTGTGGAAGATATTTATGCTATCATAATAATGCAACCCTAAACATATATTTAACACAAATGTGATATGGTTTGGGGGGAATGGAATGAGGGAAATTGGGAGAAAGTATGGGAGGGGGTAGTGTAAAACTCCATCTTCCATGGTATAGTGTTGTATCAATAGATAATGTCTCAAATTTGAAAGCCAAGACTGTATAAATGTGTTTTTGGAAACAGAGCTGTATAAATGTGTATAAACTCTGTTTTTGGAAACAAAGAGTTTAAAACCAGAAGAAAAAAAAAGTTACAAGAGTTAAAATTGAAAGCCTGAGGGAAATGGGAATCAGAAGTTGGGGAGGGTTGGAAGAGAGGCCTGGGAATCTCCTCATAAGCTTTGTACTATTATTTTAATTTAACTATAGGTATATTTTATTTTGATTAAAAACTAATTTGAAAATACAGTTGACCCTTGAACAACACAGGTTGGAACTGCTCGGGTCCACTTATATGCCGATTTTTTTCAAAAAATGCTCCAATACCTCATGATTCACTGTTGGTTGAATCCCTGAATGCGGAATCATGGATATGGAGGGCTAACTACCGGACTTGAGCATCTGTGGATTTTGGTATCCATGACAGTCTTGGAACCAATCCCTCAGGGATACCAAGGGACGACTGTATAAGTAACAGTGATCACAATGTACTCTGAAAAAAATTTAAGCAATACAGAGTGGTCTGACCAAAAAAGTAAATTTCTCCCCCTTTCCCACTGCCCAAGATGATGTATCCTCTCTAGTTGTAAAGTGTGTATACTTTAGGGCATTTTTTTCTGCACATGCAAATGTGCACCTAGGTAAAAGAAATGGCTTGGGGGTAAGTAGTTTTTATGCTTAATTTTGTGTCAACTTGGTTAGGCCACGGTACCCAGAAATTTGGTTAAACAGTATTATAGATGTTTCAGTGGAGAAATTTTTTGGATGGGATTAATATTAAATCATTAGACTTTGAGTGAAGCAGATAATGCTCCATAAGGTGGGTGGGCCACATCTAATCAGTTGAAGACATTAAGAGAAAACAGACTGAAAGTCCCAAGGGAAGAAGAAATTTTGCCTCTGAGCCCATCTTCGAACACAAATTGCAATTCTTTCCAGGGTCTCCAGCCTGCCAGCCTACTTTGCAAATTTTGCCTTTGCTTCCATAGTCATTTGGACCTGTTCCTTAAAATAAGTCTCTCTTTTGATCAATCTTTCTAATTGTGTCTGTATATGCACACGTCCTATTGGTTGTTTCTCTGGAGAACCTGACTAGTATAGGAGTGTTTTTAAAGATATATTGAGAATAGACTTGAAAGCTGAGAGGAATGAGTCTGAACTAAGTAATACAGGATATGAGCTAAAGAAATCCTCAGATAGAAAACAGAAAAGCAGAGATAAACTGATTAGGTGTTTTGTGTGATTGCAGTACCGAGAAATGCATAAAGAGGATCATTAATATGAAGCATATTTGTAATTTCAATAGTAATTTAAGAGATGACATGCTAGTGGTTATGTTCACATTAATACAGCTGCAATTCTTCTTTCAGTCAAGACAAAAACGGAAGAAACCTTTGGAAGAGAAGCTGAAATAGTAGAAAGTAGTAAGGAGTCAAACTAACTTACTCTCAAATCCCAAGACAGAGCTGGTTTCAAATCCTATTGTCTTGAATTTTCTGTATTGTCTTGGACAGGTTATTTCATTTCTCAAATATTGTGCTCCCACACGTATAAAAACGGGCATAATTATACTTCTCTCACAAAGTTATGGAGATAATTAAATAGGAGAAGGTATGTGAATGTAAAACCCACATTATGTTGGGCAAGACGTCATTAACGAGTAATGAATATTAGTTGCTTCCAGGGAGCACTGTAAAGCACACCAGGTCTGAAGTGACTTTTCCTGGCAGAAGGAGTTTTATTCCTCTCTCATCACCACAGGGGAGAGAGGGGAGAAAAGCAGGGAGGGGAGGAGAGGGGAGGTGAGGGGGAGGATCCTGATCACCAGGAAATAAACCAGCTGCCATTTACAAAGCAAATGTAGGTAGTGTCCAAATTAGTGAGACAGAGAGCTTGATGAGCTACAGGGGCAAGCTAAGAGGACCTGGAGAGAATCCTTTTTGTTCTAGTCCTTGTTTGTCATTGTACGTTCAGTGAAGTTAATTTTTTCTTAGGACTTTCACAGCTGGCACCAGAATTTCTCTTAGGGAAAGAACTGCCTTTGTTCAGGAAGACGTCATGTTTGTGTGCTCTTTCCTTTCCCCCTGAGTGCAGAGCATAGTGGAAAGCAAGATTTCAGAGGACGGGGAAGCCGCTCAGCATGGGATGAAGAAAGGGATTTCTCATTGTCTTTTCCCCTGTAAATAAAAGGAGCAAAGATGGGTAAAGGTCAGAGGGAAGAAGGGAGGAGAGCCAGCAAGATGGAAAGAAACTGGGAAGAGGTGAGAGGAATCGATGAAACCTTCGGTGGTAGAGGGGCCGAAGAAGGACTATCTGATGTGACTGGGCTTTTTAAGGTATTTGCTTTGCAGTGATGCAAATTTGTATCTCCATTGTCTCCCCATTGGACTTTTGTGTGAGGTGATTGCTAAGACTGGGCTTTCATCTGTATGTTGGTACTTTTGCTCTCAGGAGCATATATTTTGAAGACCCCAGGGCAGAGATTTTGCATGTGCCCCATCATCCTCAAGGAAACTGTTTTCACTGAATTCACTTTTTCAACCTTATTTTTCACTCCTTTTCAAAGCAAGTATTCTCCTACACCTATTTCTCAGCAAACCATCCACCAAACGTACTTTTTTCATTATCATCAGAGGTATTTCTACACTCTTCTGCCACCTTCTGCTCCCTATTTAATTCCTATCAAAGTTCAGCTCAATAGCCCTTCTTCCAGGAAGTCTTCCTGATTAGTCCATCCCAGATTCAGTCTCCTCTCTACCACTGCCCCCAACATTAATGGCCCCCAACATTAGGATATATGTATGTGTCATTAATTTGATGATTAATCCCTATCTTTTCATATTTATATACCTTAGTCTCTAGACCAGTTCAGGGAAGGGGCCAGTAAACTCAGTAAAAGTAACCAGGAACATCAGAGTGTCATTGTTTAATGTTGCAGAGACAGATGACAAGGAAGTTGTCTGAGTCTCTCAAATTTTCAGCTATATGTTTTAAGCAGAATCATTCATGATAACAAAATCTGGTTAATTATCATTTCTTTGAGATTTTATACTAATTCCGTGTCACAATGCTTTGGCTGAAACTCCCAAATTAATCTTCATCATAATCACAAGCTACAAAACATGTCATTTGGGGAGGGTAGGACTCGGGCTCCACCAGTGAGCAGAACGGATCTAGTGTGCTTATTTATCAAATGCTTGTTGAGGTACCTCTCAAAAAGCACCTCCCTTTTAGTCCTAAGTGTAGTTTTCTGGGCACAACATATTTTTGGCTGAGGGTCTTCAATCAATATCTCTCACACTTAACAACATGGATGTGTGCATCCATCAAATTATTTTATTGATCGCTCTATCAATATAAAAATAATGGCATTTTGGAGCCAAAAAGCTGTGCACAGAAACACTCTGCTTTTTCTTGGTCACTTTTGGTTTCATATGATACTGTTAAAAAAAATCAGTGATGATATGCTGTGCTCCCTATGGGACACAGTTTTGCTTCCAGTTTCACTGAGCATTGTTTTGGGGTACCCCTGCACAGCAGTTTACTAGTGCATTACTTGGGAGAAAAATATTCTTGGCCAACTCCAACAAAAATTGCAGACAACTACAGAAATTCAAAAAAGGACGCCATGAAAATCAAACACTAGTGTTTTGTAGCATATGAAATACCTCTCTTAACAAAGCACATATACTTTTAACCAGCAAGAGGAGAGGCAACTTTTTGGAAAGCTATTGCTATCATCTGTGTATCTTGACTGTAGCAATATCACAGGTAAGTAAAAATGATGACTTCCTTTGTGCTCTTATGAAACCGAGCCAGGACCCTGTGGGGCTCCTAGGCATGGAAGCCTTTCAAACATTTGGTAATCAGGGAAGGGAGAGGATGCAGAGACAAGGGAGAAGCAGTCAAGAAACAATAGTGCAGCCTTGGGGGAGGGTCCTGGTTCTGCCTCGAGGGATACACACAACAATCTTCTACAGAACTAAAACCCCCAACAAATGGAAGATGTTAGCATTCTTCATTCCAGAGAAGATCACAGTTTGATAACATCCAGAAGCTCATCAGGAGACCACCTGAGGTCAGATTAAAGGACTTGCAGGCCCTGCACACACCTTGATCCTTATCGACAACCCCCGCCCTTGAACCATTGCTGTAAAACTTCTCACCAAATCCTCCTGGGTTGGGACACACAGCTTTTCGGGGCACAATCCTGCTGTGTCTGTCCCCCTATGCCTGGCAAACCAATAAAGCAATTCTTTTCTACTTCACCCAAAACTCTGTCTCTCACAGATGTAGAGAACAAACATATGGACACCAAGGGGGAAAAGCGGTGGTGGGTGGTGGGTGGTGGTGTGATGAACTGGGAGATTGGGATTGACATATATACACTAATATGCAATATGTATAAAATAGACAACTAATAAGAACCTGCTGTATAAAATAATTAAATTTTTAAAAACCCAACTCTGATATTCGATTCAGCACTGGTACACAGAGGCCGAATTTTCAGCATCACTTATAGAAGGCAAAGGACCAATAGATAGATGGTGGTAGAAAAAACATTTCTAAGGACTCCGTTCTTGCCTGTTCCCCTGGGAGGAATCCCTCTGCCGTCACCAACACAATTGTAACAGTGGTCTGTCTACACACATCTTGACCAGCTGTTTCAAACAGCATATGTGAAAATCATATTGGACGTTTATTAAAATGCAGATTCCTGGATCACTCTGCAATAATTACTGTGAATACATTTGGAGTGGGGCCCAAGCACTCGTATATTAGCTTCAGCCCAAATGCGGAGCTGTGGAACCACACTTTAAGGAACACTGCTTTGGATCTTGGACAACATGGGGCCTATAATAGTGAGAAATGGAAATAACGTTGATGGGTCTCCCGCCAATACTGCTCAGGACCTGAGCCAATCTGGGCTCCGAGGTCGTCAATTGTGTCTGCAACAGCATGCTGTGCTAGGGAAGGATGGGCTCTAATTATGAAGATTTCCAGTAAGGGAGGTTCGCGATAACAAGGTCATAGAACTGGCAGTCGATTTGGTACAGAACGTTTGATGCTCAGTTTCAAGGCTCCCGTGCAAACTCGTAATTATCAAAACAGCAAAACACTTCAGTGCTGCATTTGTGGTGGTTCAATTGTGTGTATAACTTTCTCTTTAATTAAATAAATAGCATTTGATGTAAATGGAGAAAGTCTGACTGGGCAGGTTGTTGCAGACATTCAGTCCTCACAATGATGATTAATTGGGGGGGGGCATTTCAATACATAGGATCATCTTTAGAATTGGGGCACAGTGCTTGCAGCATAAGAAACATCCCAAGATAGTGTGCCTTATGGTCTATTCTCTTTGGTGTAACGAAAGGTCATTGGCTTTGTAGTTGCAGGGTCCTGAGTTTGAATCTTGGTTCTGCCACTTTAGCTTTGCAACCTTGGGCAAGTACTTAGTCTCAATAAAATCTCCTATACTGAGGTTTTTAAAAAAGGAATCAAAGAAATCCCATATGGAGATGACAAGGCATAGCTGTAGTGAGTTCTCACCCTCTCTTACTCTGACTCCCTTCTTTAGTAACACATTTCCTTTCTTGACTGACTGCATGACTACGTAGCAAGTCATCCAAACTAGAAGGTTCAGGGTCATTTAAAAACATTCACCCACTTCTTCCAGTTTTTTTATCCAATTAGTCAGCAAGTCGATCAACTCTGCCCCTACAAACCTCACCCACACCATCCGCTCCATCAGGCCTTTATACTTGACGCCTCCTTTATCTAGAGTGTTCTTCCCCTTCTATTCCTCTATAGGAGAGAGGGTGATGTCTCTGGTTTTTAGAATGTCACAAAGCCTTTGATCACTCAGTGCTGCACAGGCTTCCTGCGGGTAACAAGGCAGCTGGATGCCACACACTGCTGTCAAAAACCACAACACTGCACACCTGCATTGCGCCCTATGGCTCAGCTCCTTCTTCAGCTGGATCCAGGCTCTAGGAGTTAGAGTGACCTTTTAACACAAGGTCTGGGTGGAGTCCTGAAGATGGACATGATCCTTAAAGCATATAGTCAATACCTATCCCTGCCCTCTCTTGAGGCTCCTAAGGCCTGTGCAAAACAATGCCCACTGCCAGCTTACCCCCTGGGGCTTACCCCTGAGGAAGGGGAAAGGGAATCACCCATTTCACAGGTATCTTAGGTCAGATAAAGTGAAGGCACTGTAAAATAAGTGATTCTCAGGAATCAATATATCTGCGATAAATGATGGGCCTAGATATTAAAGAGTCCAATTATACAAAATAGAAAGTGATGACTGAAAGGAAAAAGAATTTCATTGCCTTATTCTTGTTGCTGCCAATTCCTAGAGCCAAGTTCTAAAGGTGTGAATGCCAATTATTGAGAGCACAATTATATACCTGGTGGTGGCACACTTAGAACTGGCAGGAAAAGAAAAGCAGCACGCACGGGCCCCAGGGACTGGTCCATTGTACCTAGTCAGGAAATCTGCCCTCAACTGGGTTAAACACATTTAGGACCTGACAATGGTTAAGAGATTTATTCAGACATTTGCCAAATACAAGACAGCCTCATGAAGTTACTACAAGAAGGTGTTCTGGGATTTGGGTGGAGGCACGGATCCTTTTGCAACATCATGACAAGGAAGACTTCCGCAACACAAGTCGCCTACGGATTTATTGTTCCATCTTCTTTAAGTTCATCTACGGTCAGAAATGCTGACGCTAAGTAAAGAAATAAGCCCCCTATGAGAGGCTGGAGTAGGTGCAGTTAATCATGCAATTAGAGCTAGAAGAAGTAGTCAGATTGTCTAGGAAACAGGGTTCCTTTTCTGAAAATAAAGGTTATGAGGAGCTGTTTGCTATTGTACATTTGAAAAACACAGTAACTGACATTGATGGAGCACCTAACTGTGCCAGGCTCACGTAGAGTTACACTACACTCCTGATGAAAGCAAGCAGGACTCTGTGGGATTCCTGGGCATGAAAGCCTTTTTGTACCCTGTTCCTTGTTTGTAGGGAACAGACTCTAGCCTTCATGACCTTCCCTGAGTCCCAAAGGGCAGATTCAAACAGTTGCTAATCAGAGAAGGGAGGGGATGCAGAGACAAGGGAGCGGCAGTCAAGAAACAATAGTGCAGCCTTGGGGCAGGGTCCTGGTTCTACCTCAAGGGAGACACATAACAATATCTTTGAGCTCTTTAGGATCCGGAAACCCCCAACAAATGGAGTTAGCATTCTTCATTCCAGAGAAGACCTCCTGAGGCCAGATTAAAGAAACCAGAGAAGCTCATAGAGAGATTGCCTGAGACCAGATGAAAGGAGTGCAGGCCCTGCACATACCCTAATCCTATCAGCAACCCCACCATTGAACCATTGCTATAAAACTCCTTACCAAATTCCCCTGGGTTGGGACACACAGTTTTCAAGGGAAGGAGCTCGCTGTGTCCCCCTTTGCCTGGCAAAGCAATAAAGCGATTCTTTTCTACTTCACCAAAAAATCTGTCTCTGAGATTCGATTCGGCACTGGTGCACAGAGGCTGAGTTTTCAGCAGCACTGACAACCTGTATCTCATTATAGCAACCCTAAAAAATACATACTATTGTGATGTACATCTTACAGATGAAAAATTTAAACCACAGAGAGGTTAAGTAATTTACCCAAGGTTAAACAGCTAACATGGGGTAAAGAGACCATGTGGTTAACTGCCACACTATATGCACCATCTTACTGTGTGATACTGACAAATTTAACTAATCAGATTTTGTCTGCTTCTCATAAACTGGAAAAACAAACCCTTGTTAAAAGCTTTAAGGTAATGATCAAATCATACTTCCTCTCTGCTGAGCATAAAACTGTAACTGAGTAGGACACTATGGGGCCTTCCAGGGACAGGCCTCTCCCCAATATCCTCTGCTTTAGCTTCTCTCTGAAGTACCTAGATAATAGTATCTGATACACATTTCCTGAGTTGTTTTACAGATGCTAAAACCCACACCATGTAGCCCTCCAGACTACTGGAGCCTAAGGATTGATAATGTTAATCCCTGTAACACGGCCCTGTTACCTCACTATCAACTGATCAGAGAATTGCCCAGAAGCTGATCACATACCCTGGGATGTCCCTCTGTCACCCTGTCTTTAAAAATGCTTTGCTGAAACCCTTCAGGGGGGGTTTTTGAGCACTAGCTGTCCTGGACTCCTTGCTTGGCACCCTGCAGTAAATGCTACACTTTGCTTCACCACAACCCGGTTTCAGTATAGTGGTTTTACTGCACGCAGGCGAGTGGACCAAAGTTTGGTTCCGTAACAAAACTAAAGATTTAATTAATCCAGATAACAAGATTATACTATAAAAACATATACCATAAGAATAGAGGAAAGGGAGGTATTATCTTGATGAAAACCAGGGTGGGGAAAAGCCAAAGTTTTCCTATTAAAAACAGAAATTGAAATGGTACAGATGGCCCAAGGTTTTTTTATTTTAAACTCATAAAACTTGTAAAACGTTTTATATCTACAACCCCCTCCCCCAAGTAGCAATAATGCTAAACGTAGAAATAAACTTGATGCAAAACATTTGTTTCTGTGTATTTCCTTCATGTCACATTTTAAGATAGGAATGTACATTTTCCTAGTCAAAATCCCCCTTGCCCTCTCTCACAGGAAATTGTGCCAGGGAGTGGGAGAAGTGCTTGGCAGGGCAAAGAGGATCTGGAACATAGGTAGGTAGGACCCAGCCTGGTTGATGAGCACACATCTCCCTGCCAGAGCTAGGAGAGAATGCTCAGGCTGGGTTGGGTTGAGAATGGTAAGAGACAACTCAAAACAATTTCAGAAGCATTAGAAAGAGTGTGCCTGGCTAGCTAACTCCTTTGATGATGGGCTCCAGTGGAGGGGGTGTGGGCAGGGGGTGGGATGGTGGTTCACTTTTACCCGGAGAAGGAACACAATGGAAGCTTCAAGTCCCTAACACAGTAGTAGAAAACTAACCTCTCAACTATGAAAAATCTTTCGTAGCAGAGAACTGCTAATCAAAAGTAGTTTGAGCTGCTACCACTATGCTGGGCCCGGGGCTTGCAATGAAGCGTAAGGCATGGTCCTTGTGCACATGCGCTCAGAAGCCCAGGTGAGGACGATGGATAGTCAAATAGACACACAAATAAGAAAATACCTTAGTTACAGACTAAAGCGATTTCTGCTAAGAAAAAAGCCTGCTTATGGAGAACATATAACAAAGGAAAGTGGCCTGTGTTGGTGGGATATGGAAGTTTTCCCATTTGAAAATCTTTTATAGTGATAGAACAGTTGGTAATGTAACTGAACTACTAACACTGAAAGCTACCTAAGAAATCCATCCATTATAGTAGATGACATAGAGGTTTCTGTAAATATGGAAGGAAAAGAAACGAGCTCTTGATAGATTTATTGAGATTAGCACTGCTAAGTAGACCAGACTCTAACAAGCAACATTTGACAAATCTTATTCTTGTCGTTTCATTGAGTCCATGTTCTTATGTTGTTATGAAACCAAGGTTTCTTAGCTATTTCCAGTTGTAATACCCAGCTGTGGCAGTTCTCACAAATCTCCAACGAGGTAAGCTAATGTTCTTAAATGCATGCCCGCTGAGAGAAATTTTACAAATCACAACACTCTATAGCTCAAAGAGGAGAGCTACATATTAATAAAAGTAAAACTGATTTAAAAATGAAAGAAAACTCTATATTTAATGTATTTTAAAAATATATTTTAAAATAATATTTAGCATAGTTAATCTTTGAGACAAATTTTGATAACCCTTAATTATTAAATACTGCTATATGAAGGTCGAGGAACTGTAACCATATTTTCTCATAATAAAGATAACACTCAAAGACACCGAAGAAAGGAACTGATTAAAATGGAAAGGGAACTGCTAGTTGCAAACAATAATCTGTTCTGTATTTTAAGCTGTTTCAGTAATAGTTAAGACTGAAATTTCTTTCAAGTTAACTTAAAATACTTTTATACTTAGCCCCATCTTTATCCTTCAGCTTAACCAGAATATAATAAGCATCTTTCTAAGGAGACAAGAATGTGAAGAAATTTCTTCCAGTACTCTGCGGATGTTTTTTTCATTTTCAATGTGTTGAATTCTTAAATTCCAAAAACAAAAAAACAAACCAAGAAAAACCCCTAAGAATTTCCAAGTTCTTAAAATATTTCTATCAAAGTTTTTAAGAGATTTTGCCAGGAAAAGTCTGCCATATTTAAAACAGTATCAGGGCTTCCCTGGTGGCGCAGTGGTTAAGAGTCCGCCTGACGATGCAGGGGACGTGGGTTCGTGCTCCGGTCCGAGAAGATCCCACGTGCCGCGGAGCGGTTGGGCCTGTGAGCCATGGCCGCTGAGCCTGCGCGTCCGGAGCCCGCGCTCCGCAAAGGGAGAGGCCACAACGGTGACAGGCCCGCGTACCGCAAAACAAACAAAAAAAACAGTATCATTCCTAACTCCTGCTGTGCATCCATAAGCAGGTTGTGGATTTCAACCAATTCAACCCACCAGGCCAGGAAACTGATCAAAATGATTTTGAAGTCCCATGCCTACTGAATTTTATTCTTTATCCTCCTGATACATTAGTATGCAAGACATAATACAAAATCTTGACCCACCTGTGTGTGACTAAGTTTGCAAAAAAAGGAAACACAACATCACGAGAGCCTGAATGGGAGATCTCGTAGATGATAAGTTTTGGCAAATATGAGGATGCTGGGCTCACCTTTGCAGCACGTCGGGAAGCGCCCACGACTTAGAACTTCGGCATATGTTGGGGTATCGGGTGCTCTGCCAGGGTTGCAGACGCGGCTCGGAGATGTGCTGTCTAAAGCATTGCTACTCAGTCCCAGGCATCAGCAACTGGAAAGGCAAACTCGAGGCCCCCACCAACTGAATCAGAATCTCTGACGAAGGGCCCAGGACTTTGCTTTAACAAGCTCTCCAGGTGATTCTCAGTCTCACTGAAGTGCAATAACAAGAACTTCTGGGCCCCTGCGTGCTGGGTGTAGGACTTGCTAGAGACAATAGGTGAAGGAGATGAAGCTCCTCCACACGAGCAGCAGGGGCCTCACTTAGGAGCTTGCAATGCAGACTCTACTGCCCACAACTCCAATCAGAGCCTGCATTTTAGTTAATCGATTTCCTCTGTGCGCCTGGAGGGTACTCCCTTGGGCAATCAGCCCCTGCCCCCTTCTGCCTGTCTTCTCAAGTAGTAGCTAGAATGCTCTAGGCTTCTTTTCCCTCTTTCCCTTATCAAAATCCCCATTTACCCAACAATTTGCTTCAGCCAGGTGTCAGGGGTGAGAAGTGATTTTTCTGAGCTAATGAGCTTCAGTGTAGAGTTCCTGATAAAACTAATAAAACTCAATGTGTTACTGATTCCTGTAATGTCAGCATTAAAAAGTTAAGATTTCTGGAGATGCCTATATTTTAAGCCCAAGAATGAATCTAATGGTGGGATTCTAAGCACAGTGAGAAACTGGTAGAGAAAATAAAGGTTCTGTGGGAGCTGGAGTATTTGATATGCTACAAATCAGGCATGAGGGAGGCTGAGCTGGTCCTGGTCTTCCCCCTGGATTCCTTACCTTCCTATTTAACAGGAACTGATTGAACAAAGAATTCACCTCCAAATGGGAGCCTATGAACTCCATTCAGCTATCCCCTAGGTTTGTTACAACTACTGAATAACTCTAGCCAACTGTGAGTTCAGTATTCAAGGCGTTTTAGCGGCTCCAGGAGCCCAGGAATTAACTCAAACTGAGGGCACGCCTGGGGTGGGAGTGACTTTGAAGGCCCCATCGGCACCAGTACTCTGCAGCACCTTGTAAAGTCCTGGAACCGCACACTCTTGCGTTCTCCACCCACCCACCCCAGCGCCAAATCTGGAAATCTGTGATCACAGGATGGGGATGCTGGCAGGGAAACATGGGTTTAAAAAAGTTTTCTAGGCAATTCCGATACACATGCCTGACTTCTCCAACGGATAATCACTGATCACTTGTATAAGTTTTATTATTGCCCATGAAGCTTTTATACACAATTCAAGGGTGGCTACACTGTTATTACTGAAATGCGACATATCATAGAAGTACAAGTTTTCTTTCACATATGTGAAATGTTATTTTATACCTCAATTTGATCCATGCATGATTTGAGAAATACAAGTTCTCAACCAAAACATAGGTCTCCAAGCATGCAAAATCAACAGCTATTCTAATTTTTAATTTTGAAAATCTCTTGAACTTTACTGGCGACTCTTTTAACCTTGCACCGTTTCAAAGGAAAACACAAATTGAAGACAGCTACATTTATTAAACATTTCTTCATCAGTATGAACATCGACAATGCACTGAACATTGCCAGCAAACAGCCTGCTGGGATTGGGGCAATCATTTATTTTCGCTCAAAATTCCCAGTAAGGTTTGAAAATATGTACTTCTGCCAGTTTAACCTTGGTTTCTGTGATTAAACTAGAACTGAAGTAAATAAACCAAACCAAATCTTTTGAATTTCAGTTGTTTACAAGGTACCTCATTGACAGGAAACAAGCCTTTCTAAAGTGGAGATTGTGGCAAATTTTTACAAGACAATAAAAACCATTTTCCCCTTTATATTATAAAAACAATGTTACCACACATAGAGGGGAAGATTAAATTCACCCATAATCTCACCACCCTAATGTGTTATCTTTTAATCTCTATTCACAAACATGATTTCTACATAGTTGTAACTTGTGTATTTACACAATTTTGATAAAATCACTATTTAAATCCTCATATACAGGACTGTATGTATACTCCTCTTTAAGAAAATTATAACAGTGTAAAACCTACAAAATGCAATATGTCCATCAATCCCAAAATACCCAAGAGCTTCAACCTTCCAGACCAAACTACAACTGCGTTTCTTTCCTTCTGCATTGGAGCATATAAACTATGACAAGGCTAACATTGGTCTGAGTTCACCATCTGTAAAACAGCATAGGTAAAACACTGCTATAAATTTTTAAAGTTATCTACATCGTTTAGCACATTTTCTTTGTGCAATCTGTATAAAACCTTAAAATTCCATCTTAAACATCTCCATACTAATTGAATCAATAATCTTCAATCATCCTTAATTACCATTCCACTTTTCTTGAGCTTGTTTTTTAGGCAAAGTGGTTAATACACATGAGAAATAAAGGGCATCTGCATCAAGTACACTTTCCATGCCAAAGGGGCAAGCAGTACTATTTAGGTAGAGTAGGTTCTGTGATGGCAGAAATACCAGCCTGGGTTTAGCAGATGTCCTCTGTGTGATCTTGAGCCAATCATTTTGTCCCCTTGCACTTCAGGTACTTTACTGTAAAACGTAAAACGAATACTTGCATTCTATCTCTTTGGGGATATCATTGCAAAAACTAGAATATTAAGTAAAGCATTTTAAAATCCTCAGATGAAAGGTACAACATTTTTTAAAGATTTCATTTTTATTAGGATTGATTGACAAATATAACTTATTATTAACCTGTATACTAAAAGTTCTCTGTATCATTCTGGTTAAAAAGTTATAGATGAGTTCCCATTTTCAATGTTTCAAAAACAGGTCTGGAGAGCGTGCTGAACCGGTTTCACTTGGTGACACACTGACATCTAGTGGAGATTTATGGTGTGCTATGGAATACCATACACCCCACAATAACTCCACAGTTCTGGTAGGGGCAAAGAGAAACAAAAGCACCTTTTGGTCTTTATGCGAAACATCAAGAAAATATACAAATGAATTAAAAAACAAAGGTACACTTCCTGTATATTTAAGTTTTCCCTTGTTCAATTAAAAATACCAGCCAATTCTCAAGACATTTAATCAGAAGTTGTGGGATGATGTGCGGTGGGTAGCAACAAGCTCCTCAGCACTGTAGCTTTGGGAGATCCCAGAAAACCTCCCTCTGATTCAGAGTTTAAAGGAACAACATAACTATGTGTTCAGCTGCTCTTCTTTTCCTACAACCATGGCGAGCAAAGCTGGGCTGGGGAGGGGGGGGCGCGGCGATGGGGGAGAAGACAAGGCAGGGGAAGGGAGGGAAGGGAAGGAAAATGTGTGGGAAGTAAGTTTTCTAGATTTTTCATTACATCCCGTGAGTTAAATTTTGTACCTCTTTGTGGCTAGAATTTTATTAAATCCAGAGGGAGAGTTTCTTTAAGCAAATGTATATGTAACCTTTTTGGCATATCACGAAAACATTTATCTAAACCTGCTCACTTAGTACATTGCATTTACTCTGGAATAAAAATATAAAATGTTTCTACGATTATACTTAGCTTTCACAAACGTCTAGCACCATCATTAAAGTGTGGCTCTGTGTTTCCTCTTCATCCCTTCCAAAGACTACAAGAAGCATAGCCGAGTGGCCTTGGGAGGAAGTAAATCTGACACTCACATTTTTAACACATGACTATTTAAATTAAGATAAACAAATATTCACTGGAAGATTGTCACATCAGATCTGCTTCAGTACCAATTTAATTTAATTTAATTTAATTTAAATTTTGTCTCCCCACTTCCCCACCCCCTTTAGTGAAAGTGGGAAGATCTGAGTGCAGCTGGTCTACCGGATCCACACCTGCCTGCTTCCTTGTTTTCTACCGAGCTTCAACCACTGGATGAGACTTCTTGACACCACTGGTTAATGGCTTCGTTATTCCAGTGAACAGGAAAGTTTGAAGAGGATGAATTCTGGAAGCTGGAATAAAGAATTTGTTTTATACTGCTGTGTGCTTAGCCTCTGGTTCTGGCAGACCCTTCCACCACACCTCTTCTGGAGGAAAAAAAAAAAAAGAAAAAGAAAGAAGAAAAAAAAGAAAGAAAGTGAAAACATCTTACTGTTGGTCTGGAGGAAACATGGGATTAAAAGAAACCTCAAGGATTAGGAAAGGTTGATTTTTCTCTAGAGAAGAACGTGCATGAGTTTGTTCCCACCACACCCAGAATGAGTCTAAACTCTTTAATTCCTTCAGTCTTTCATTTTTGTCTGGGAATCAGAAGAATCATCTAGAAATGATTAGACCAGACCAGCTCTCAAGTGTAAAATCTAGAAGGATCTTACAGCATCTACATTGCGTAATTATAATCAAACACTCTGAAATAAATATGTATCCATTATTGGTCTGTTAAATTTAAAAAAAAGAAATATACTCACTTATGTCCTTCTTGGCAATTAAGAGTAAACTCCAATCTTCAGAGCCCAGAGACAAAAACAAACAAACAAAAAACAACAAAAAAAGATGCGACACAACCTATTAGCACAAGCAAAAACAATGTTCTAATAGTGAAGCTTCATGCTGTACTCAAAAATATAATTATCCATACAATTTACAATTGTATTGTTTTACTGCTTAAAAAAAGTCTCTCCAGACACTTTACACTGCTCAGTGTTTTACTAAACAAAATTCTCCCATCATTTTCCCAACATTTCTGTAGTGTTGTTCATTGTTCTTTGTTCAGTTATATAATTGAGGAAAGTCAGGTCCAGAGAAGTTAAAAAAAAAAAAAATCCACTGACAGAATAAGACAGTACATAAGAAATTTGAAAGCTTAGTTACTCTACAGGCTGGTGTTTAATTAAACTATTTTGACCCTAGAGTTCAGCATCTGAAGACCCAGGAGTTAGAACTGAAATAACTACTATTGCAGTGTTTTACCCATGAAGTAACAATTGTGGATACATCAATGACCTTTAATTACTCTAAGTGATAATACAACTAAAATTTAAAAGTTGTGATCTCTCTTTTCATTTCTATCAAGACAAAGTGTCAAAATATGTCAGGTGGCAACTCTTGGTAATTAGTTTTCATATATGTGTAATAAATACTTTATTTGAAGGTAACGTTTTATTTTGGAAATGATGATTTTAAAGATTCCTGGGCAGGACCCGGACTTAAGAGCTAAGGTTACTATCCCTACTGTGTTAAATAAGCAGATTGCAGTGATTTTCAGAGAAGCCGTGAGTCCTTTGGGTGTAAATGTGTCCTCCTAAGTCACTCTTCTAGTTCCGTTGTCCCAGGTATGCCACTACACAGTAGACAGGAACTGAGTCTTCCAGACATGTTCCAGACAACTTCCAGACAAGCTGTAGATGCTAAAGAAGCGGTGACTCTGAAGTTCAGTCCATGGGTGTGTTATATGAAACGAATCTAGAGAAGTGGTCAGAGTACCTGTGCACAATGTATCACTGTCAGAAAAAGAATTTACAGTAACATTATAGAATCAATAGTAATACAGAATGCCCCAGTCTTTGCGATCTTGGCTTCTCTGGAAACGTAGAAAAAATAGAAACAGGTCTGACTTACAGAATCCGACGAAACTTTTTATTGATCTCTTTATCCTTCCAGAATTAGGAGAGCAGGCAATACAGTATCTTTAACACCAGCTCAAAGGAGTAAACCTTTTCCCAAAGCTTAAATGGGATGGACGTTTTCTCCACATCACAGTGCCCTCTCCTAAATCAACCATCAACATCCTCCATCAACAAACAGAACCCACAACCAAGTGCAGAAGGACGGTGCTTTTGCTGTTTCTCTTCAGATGTCCCCACTGGAGTGTTCTCATGTTGTGGGCTTTTGGCATCCTAACACCCAGTCTTCCCCTAATGATAACCACAGAATTACGTAAATCCTACTTTGAAAATACACGGAGAGAAAATACATTTCCAGCAAATCACTAGGAAAGCTCTAACAAGCTGTAAGAAAGAAAGAATACAAAACGATTTCTAATTTAAGTAACAAAATACAGGGCTTTAGAGATGCTATTTATTGCAATCTTCCAGCCAGGCCTTAAATAACGAAATGGCTGTCTTAGCAAGGTGCCTGAGGAGAGGTATGAACCAGGGGAATCAAATGAAACTGAGGAGAGACAATCAACATGAGACCTAAAAACCTCTGCTCCTTTAGACTCACTTCAACAACGTTTGCAAACCCTCCCCTTTGATGTTAACTCTCCTTAGCCTAACAGTTAACGTTAAACCTGGAAAGTTTTGTGCCCATGTTTAAATGTGGCCGAATACTCGTTAATCTTTCTAGAAACATATCACTATAATGAAAATAGAAACAAGTGGTGCCAAACTGATACACAGTGCTCACCCGCTGATTATGGACTTGCCTACACTTGGAATGTCATTTTATGAAGGCGCTTACATATAGTTAGTAAGCTAAAACACTTCCAAATATTCAAATCCAGCAAAAAAAATAAAAATAAAAAGCACAAAGTTGCCCACTCATCACTGAATTATTCTGGATTGAACAGAAGGCTAAATTTCAGCACTGCCAAATGCTATTAGGCACAGAAGCAATGCACCATCTGTCTTGAAGTAACAAGTATATCAATTCAGATATAAAATACTGGTGTGCCAAGCAAAGTATCTTAAGCAATCTATTTTCTGATGCTTGAAACTTAACACAGCCAGCAACAAGGTTATATGCATCAATACTTTGAACCGCTAGTAGTAAAAGAAATTATAAAAGTGTCAGAGCATCAAAGAGTTGTAGTCAGTCCTACGAGCAGGAAGGCCTTGAAGAAGAGTCAGAAGATTAAGGAAGTTTTCTCAATGAGTCACTATTGCTATTTCTCTGAGAAAATATTTTTAAGTGATAGATAGAATGGCTGCCATTGGCCAGAATGACTCTGGTATTTTACTAAAAACCAGTGCATCTGAACCAACTACTGAAATAGATGCTGCTTCATCATATGGGGGCGTACTGATGTCATGACAGAAAGCTGGGCTTCTAAGGAGTTTGGACTTGACTCTGAAAACAGTGGGCAGCCACTGAAGTCTGTGAGCAAGGAGTGTGCTTACTCTGGGAAGATTAATGTGACCTCAGCATGAAGAAGAGATTGGAGTCCTTTGTATAGACAAGAGGGCGACTTAAAAGACTCCTGCAGATAAGGGCCTGAATTAGACCTAGGACTGAAAAATCTGAGAACAGAATCCAAACATGCTATCCTTCAGAAATAAGGTGAAAAGCCAGCAACTATTAGCCTGTATAAGTGTGAGAGATAGCCTAAAGAATATTATGATGATTAATTTAGGTTAAGAAAGAAGAGTCATACCCTATTTAAGTTCAGATAATTAGCTGGGTATAAATGTGCAATAATCACACAGCAAAAGTACTGTTCAGCAAGACGCAATCAGGAAAAAAGCTGACTAAGTATTTCTTAATTCCTGACTCTCTAGGCAAAATTAAGTGGTTGAGCCAATTGTGATGTTTCGGGTCTGTCACTGACCAGGTTTTCACAGAAAATAAGCTAAGAAGTGCCCCATTCCTTATGTATGAACCTTGGAAGCAGGAAGTCAAGACAGGAGCAGGGAAAGAGAAACACAATAGAAGGTATGAGTCCTGGTCCTTAGCTCACTGCCCCATGGGTTCTCTGGAAATGAAACTTGCCCTTCAAATTCCCTACTTCCTGAGTAAGGTAAAGGGACAGAGGGCCTGGAACTGGAAGTGTTGTCTTACCATGGAACCAGGGGTAGAAGTCAGGGTAACAGGAGTTGGCATCTCTGCATCCTTCTCTCGCTACTACGTTACAAAGTAGACCTAGGGTAAACACTGCTCTATTTTCTAGAATCATCTGAATGGGCAAGAAAGGATTTTTGATAAGCCATTTTCCTGAGAGCTCTCTGTGCTTACCTAGGCCATCTCTTTTCCTGACTAGACTTTGATGAGCTCTTTGGGAAATGTAAGTTTCTCTCGCTTCCAGCAGTAAAGCAGCATTAGTTATAAATACTTAAATTTGTTGATTTAAAATTTTAAATCTAGTTAAGTTTGGTATCAAGGTAGATTCCTCAATGACAAGGAAAATCACTTCAAGGAAAGAAAATATTAAGGTGCTCAAGATTCAAGTCAGCTAATATTTGCTAACCATACTTGATGAAGAACAGCCATTCCAGACACTAGGGGAATTTTAATTACTTGTTCATTATTAACATGTAACTATAAAATCAAAGACCCATCTAGCTAAACAATTCACTTAACCATTCATTTATTCTCTCAACAATAAATGACTACTCTCCTGGGCACAGAGGAGTCACACAGACACATGAGGTCTGGTCCCCCGATCCTCCCTGTCAGCCAATAACCACTTCCTACTTCGTGGAGGCGGAGAAGCCACAGGAAAGCTTCCCACTACCACATCTACCCTCCAGCCTGGACCTATCCCCTTGCCCTCTGCTTGTTCTATTAACTATGGATGGGATGAGATGTTGCATTCCCAGAAAAGGACAATCACTTCACTTGTGTGCTACATCCCATCTTCTCCTGCCTAACTAGTAGAGCTCAAGTTTCGTGAAGGTCAGTACTGCTTTAAGTGGGGATACTGTGCTTCCCAAGAGCTCCTAGTCTATTCAGGAAGAGAAAGAAATGTCCAAGGGAAGTGCAGGGAGTTTTGGAAACACCCCCAGTAAAGCACAAATGATTTTCTCGAGGACATTGCTTCTCCGCCCTACTCATCCGTTTCTCCCTCTCTGTTTATCTTTCCCATCAACATACGGTATAATTCTCCCCCATCTTAAAAAAAGACAACTACTCTCCATTTCTCTATTGCAAAACTGTCAGAAGTCTACAGTTTCTATTACCTTTGGCACCTACTCCAACAGAGCTTTTGATCTCGCCACTCCAACGAAACGATGCTTGCCATCAGTCAGTTGCTAAATAAAATGGCCATTTCGGTCCACATCTGCACCTTAGGTGGCTCATGAGTCGCATCTGAAGCTGTAGATCATTCCCACCTCCGTGAAACTTTTCACCTCCTTTTCAGGTCCCCACGCTCTCCAAGGCTTCTCATTTTTACTTCCTGATTGCTCCTTCCTGGGTTCCTTTGCTGATTCCTCGTGTCTGTCCTCAGCTTCTTAATGTTGGAGTGCCCAGACTTCTTTCTTCTCTAGCAGCACTCATTTCCTTGATGATCTCATCCAGTCCCACAGCTGTAAATATCACCTATCCACTCATGAATCCCAAATGTTGTGCCTGGCCCAGAACTCACTCCTGAATTCCAGGTCCGGATGTCCACGGCTCTGACGCCTCCATCTGGATGCTTAACAGGCACTTCCAACTTAACCTGTCAAAAGCGAGGCTCTTCTCTG